>NC_083348.1:75808882-75980820 GCF_019175385.1 Lycium barbarum | reverse complement strand
CCTTACTACACTTATATTAAGCTTTGTATCCGCACTTTTTCCCCTTATTAGTATCTCTTTTTAGTTAAGACTTTGTATCGAGCAAGTCTTATGATTGAGACCACTACTTATATTAAAGCTCTGTATCCACACACTTATGATTGAGACTTGAGACTACTACTTATATTAAGCTTTGTATCCACAGACTTGAGACTACTACCTGCTTATATTAAGCTTTTGTATTCGCACTTTTTCTCCTTACTAGTATTCTTTCCCCTTTTACTAGTATTTACTTATTTAATATAAGTAGAGTATTCACACTTTTTCCACACACTTATGATTGAGACTTGAGACTACTATTAAGTTTTGTATTCGCACTTTTACTACACTTATATTAAGCTTTGTATCCGCACTTTTTCCCCTTACTAGTATCTCTTTTTAGTTAAGACTTTGTATCGAGCAAGTCTTATGATTGAGACTTGAGACTACTATTAAGCTCTGTATCCACACACTTATGATTGAGACTTGAGACTACTACTTATATTAAGCTTTGTATCCACAGACTTGAGACTACTACTGCTTATATTAAGCTTTGTATTCGCATTTTTTCTCCTTACTAGTATTCTTTCCCCTTTTACTAGTATTTACTTATTTAATATAAGTAGAGTACTACTATGTATCCGCACTTTTTCCCCTTACTAGTATCTCTTTTTAGTTAAGACTTTGTATCGAGCAAGTCTTATGATTGAGACTTGAGACTACTACTTATATTAAGCTTTGTATCCACAGACTTGAGACTACTACTGCTTATATTAAACTTTGTATTCGCACTTTTTCTCCTTACTAGTATTCTTTCCCCTTTTACTAGTATTTACTTATTTAATATAAGTAGAGTATTCACACTTTTTCAGCTTTGTATCCACAGACTTGAGACTACTACTGCTTATATTAAACTTTGTATTCGCACTTTTTCTCCTTACTAGTATTCTTTCCCCTTTTACTAGTATTTACTTATTTAATATAAGTAGAGTATTCACACTTTTTCCACACACTTATGATTGAGACTTGAGACTACTACTTAGTTATAATAAAGCTTAGAGTATTCACACTTTTCCCCCTTCTTACTAGTAACTCTTTTTTAGTTAAGACTTTGTTACGAGTATCTGTGACTTTGTATAGAGCAGCAAGTCTTATGATTGAGACTTGAGACTACTACTTATTTTGTATTTCTAACTTTGTATTGAGCAAGTTTTATGAACGAGACTTTTGAGACTACTACTTATATTAAGGCTTTGTATCCGTAAATTTTTCTTTCACTTTTTCCTCAGTGTTTTGTATCCTCAAAATGAGGAAATAAATTTCTAGTAACGTGTCCCCTTGTTGAGGTTTTGTAGCCTTAATAGTTATATATTTACTAATCTGACTCGCAAGTTGCTCAGCCCCAGCTGTGCCCGTTTACGGTTATAAACAACTCAATAAACTGCTTTGCAGCCGATGTGGTAGTGGAGGAGGTATCCAGTATCCACTACCATCATTTTCCTTATTATTTGTCCATTCATTATTTTTCTTTAATTCTTAAGGTATATTTTCAACAAGTTTCATTTATATGCTTTGAATATCATATTAAAAAATTTCTTTTATTTGAGAAGTGCCTTAACTAAATGTATTGTACGTTGTTAAGTAATTGATGATATTATTTCTCAATTCTAATAATGAAACAAGATCAAGTTACTGTAATAATATTAATTAGATGTTAATTAAAGATAATGTTTGAAAATAGAATCAGAAGATTACTTGATACTTAAGTTATATTTATTTGTAAATTTAGTACTTAATATATAGACTTGCGTAACATGTTATAATTATATTGCATCATTTTAAATGCATATGGAAAAATAACATATCCAAAGTAGGAAATACGGTTAAAAATTATTTATATCATTTTAATAATAAATGCAATTTAATTTTTTGTTGATTTAAAAATTAATGTAAAATGTTCAATTATACACAATTTAGTATCTTTTCTAATTATATTACCCAAAAATGCCTGATGTGATCGTTTCTTAGCTTTGTTCTATCAATTATATAAAATTATTAATTATCAAAAAAAATATGACAATTATTTTGTTGTTGAATTACTCCGTTCTTCCCAATTTACATGGCAAGGAACAATTTCATTAAGTGTAAAGTGAGAAGTTCAAAAACTAAATAGTTTATAAAATATAGAAACGTGACATTCGTTTTGGAACAGGCGAAAATGAAAAGTGTGTCATATAAAATGGAATAGAAAAATTAAAGTAGTACCGGACATCCAAGAAAAATATTAATAACAACCATACCATGCCTAATGACATGTAATATCAATCCAAAAAAGTTTCATATCATTGATTTTTATATGGAATCAAGATTTTAAATAAATTTACCTATAAGTAATTAATAAATATAAAATACATAAAGTCAATATTGAAGGCCTTAATTTGAATATTAAGTTTTACTATTGGGAAAAGGGTCAAAAATACTCCTATACTTTGGAAAAAGGGCTAAAAATATCTTTCAAATTTATTTTGGATCAAAAATACCTCTCTCATCCTTAAAATTTTCAAATATACCCTCTCTTGATGGAAATTATTCTCTAAAATAACCCGAAATTATATTTTAAACCTGCTCTATCATTTAAACCTGACTCAACTAAATAACAACACATAAGATCCTCTTATTTTCTCAATATGTAGGTTTAAAGTTTAAGGAAACTGGGGGTGCACTCTTATATTTTTTGGACAAAACAAGAGGCAATTTTGCATTATAAAAAAAGGGAGGGATTAATTTAATTTTCTACACAACACTCAGATTTTTTCTCCTCCCCTCTAAACCCCAAACATTTTTTTTTCTCCCCTCATTTTTCTCTCAACAGCCGCCCATCTCCACCTCCCTCTTTCTTTTTTCCTCGTCAATGCTCCGGCGAGGGGCTTCAGGCTCCGATGAATCGGAGCAACCAAACGCCACCAAAACAGCCCCCTCTTCATCTTCTTCGCTGCTCCGGTGAACCGGAGCAGCCAACAACAGCTGTGAACCTCCACGCTTACCGCCACTTCGTCTCCCTCTCTCTCTCAAAGTGCTGCCTCAGCCTCGTCACTTTCATTCTCCAGCAAAGCTGCCATCGCCGACGAACCACGACCCCAACACCACCACGACGCCACTGCCCTTTCCTCTCTTCCCCGCTGCTCTCTCTCATCTCCCTCTGTTTTTTTTTCGTTTTGACGTCACCAGTCCCCACCAACGAACAGCCCACTCATAGCCACTGCTAGCCTTCCCTTTCCTCTTCCCTCCTGTTCCGCCATTACCACCGGAAAACGTACTGTTCTGCTCCATTTTTGCTTAAATTATGGCTTCTCTGACTTGTTTTAATTTTGTGATTTGATTGCTTCCGGATGGAGTTGCAATTTTCTGGCGGCCTGATCTTCGTCTTTATATTTTTGGTTGTGGCTTTGTATTGATTTTGCACTGTTTGAAACTTTTTTTTTATGGCAAACCCGACTGATTTTCCTTCATTACTACTGCTGCTACTTGGATTTTCTGCTACTGTTGTTATTATCGGACTATTTCTTAAATTATATTTGCTAAATAATGTTAGTTTTGTGCCCGGAAAAATATTATTCCGGTGGCTATTGGTATTGTGTTTAATCTTTCTCGGCCGACTAGCTACAAGCTCGCTGCCCGGGAATATTGTTGACATTGTTATTCCTTTTATCGCATTTATTAAAATAATTTGGGCAAATACTCCGCTCAAATGGCCGATGAAGAAATTTCTGTCGATTTTCAAGGCCTCCCATGTACGAAAGATGATTTTTTTTATTTTAAGTTTATTCATTATTTCTTTAATTCATTCGATAGTTATTTCTTCTCTTACTAACACTTTTATTAAGTGTTTATACACGTAGTTGAAGATACATCTCGGAGACGACACTCGGAAGGAACTCGAAGATTTCATCGAATCACTGTTTATATTTGCTTTCCGCATTTTTTTATATAACTGTACAAAATAAAAACTCATAGTATAGTGAAAATTTTATTTTTGGAATGACGGGTTGGTATATTTATTTATTTGTCGTCTTGTTTGTTAAATTTAAAATTGGCATTCGCTTTAGGCAAGACTTAGGCCGTCAATACTTTCATAACTAGATTAAATTGACTTGGTATAAATATTTTGTTAAATAAATTCACACTTTTGACGATTAGGCAAAAATATTAGTCCATTTTTTATTTTATATTCTTTATACACTCTTAATACAACTTACATTTTATATTGTTTCGTGTACACTGATACATATTTTAATTAAGTTAAATTCACGTTTTGACACTAGGTAAATATTAAGTCGTCCATTTACAAATCTTTCATTCTTTAAAGGCATTATATATTTTTCACTCATTTTTTAATACATTATTTCTTATACTTGTGTTTTTTTTCCAATTTTTTTTTTACTATCCTTTTGTTTCTTATTCTTTTGATAGGATATTCATTAAACAAAAATTTCTTTTAACTAAATGGTAGAAACAAATCAAATAAATTTTACTTTTCTGATTAATTTGCTATATAAACTCTTTACACCAATGAATATTCGTAGATTATTTTTTACATTCTTCATGGATTAATATATCTAGTTATACAATTCTTTAGACATTTTATGTTCGATATACACTCTTTCATTCTTGAAAATACATTCTTTATTTATTTAATATCCATACATTCTTACATAGACGCACATTCTTTATATTCTTGATATATTTATTTTTTTACATAGTCTTACATTTTTTTTTTATATTCTTAATATAGTTACACATTCTTTACACTAACATATATATACACTCTTTGTACTAACATATGTACCTTTATACTTACGAGATACATTCTCTTTATACTCTTTTATATATTCTTTTTTTTACTATACATTCTTTATGAATACTTGATACTTGATATAAATACATTTTTATACACTATATATACTTAGTATATTGTCACTTACTGTAGCTTTTCATGAACTCATAACATTTTGAAAACAGTTAATAATAATGATAAACAGATAAATAATCCCCTTCTAGTGTTCAGTTAAACTAAGTTTAAGGACTGTCTTCAGACAGGCTCTGAGGGATGCCTAATACCTTCCCCTCGGGGTAAATAAAACTCTTATCTAGAATCTCATATGTTTCGTGGACTAAAAATGGAGTAGACACACAATACATATATGTTTCCTGTTTTTTCCTTAAAAATAAGGTGACGACTCTAACCCTTTTATACCAGTTAGAAGAACCGGAAAGTTGCAAAATATATTGGACCCGTTCAAAATAGGGCGTAACACCAAGTAATTCTCTAGATGATAAATTCCCAGGTAAATCCTCAACTAAATTTGCAGTAACAAAATCCCCAAGTAAATTAGCAGATAATATAATCCCCCAGTAATTTCCTAAGAAATAATCCCCTGTTAAATCTGCGAGTACTACTACCTGGGGATTTTCCTACGAGTTCAAAAAGGAAATAATTTTTTTATATATATATTTTGATTGTTTACCTGCGAAATTACCTACGGAAACGGTACTTGGGATCATTTTTCCAAATAAATCCCTAGATAATAAGTTGGCACTAAATGACGCCTAATTTACTTGGGAAAATCGTATTCGCAGGTAAATATTTTAGAAATTAGGAATTTTTAGATTTTCACGTGAAAATCCGCAGCAATTACATGCAGAAAAGATTCTCAGGTAAAATCCCCATCTAATTTGAGTATTTCTAGTAGTGAAATTTACCTTTTTATTAATGATTATATAAAAGTAGCTTCAAAATTAGAAACCATGTTCCTACTTTCCTATTTCTCCTTTTTAAAGTTACGTTAGCTTGACTATAATACAGTTTGTTAGAATTATATGATTATATTGTTATCTCTTCAATAAAAGAAAGGCAAGTGAAATTTACTCTTTTGTACTATTCAGTTAGTAGCACTAAATTTTCCAATACAACCTCAACTAAACTGAAAGTAAAATCAAGGAGGAGCTTAGTCCAAGTTAATTTGGCTTGGAGGTTACCATCATTGAAGAAAGTGCATATTAACAAATGAAACAAGAAGGTAGAGGAATGATATCTCAGAGAGCAGGTAGTTGTTGACCGTAGATGTCATTTTCTTGTCAAAACTGATAACCCAACTGTTAAGAACTGCCGATCGATAGCCGGTAACACATATCTTATTGATTCGGTTATCGGCTTAGCATATTTACCAATCGATAATCAATAAATCAAACCGCCACATACAAACATACAAAATTAACTAAAATGACCGATAAACAGCCCTAACATGAGGTGCTTTGCTGATTGTAACTTATTTCATGTGGTGTTTTTAGCCTATGTACACCCCATAAGAAATTACTAACTCCTAGAAAATTAGGAGTATTTTTACTAACTTACTCCTAATCAAATCTTACCTCTTTCTAAGTTACATCTTTCTTAGAAAAGCTACTTAATGATTCTTGACTAGGTAAAACAGGGTAATTTTGGAAGAACAAGGTCAATATCTTCTTAAAATCTTAAAGCACCACTTAGTTTGAAACAAAATGAAAAGCCTATAACACTATTTATTTAAAAATGGAGGGAGTATTATATAGTAGTAATGTATTTTTCGGGGCCTATGCTCTCCTGTTTTAAGTGGATGCGAATGACAGTAAAACCCCAAGAGCGTTTTGGTTTTTTCTATATATTAGAAGAGCTTTGAGCTGCTAGCAAGTTTCGACGTGTTTGTTTTTTTTCTTCTACATATTAGAAAAGCTTTGAGCTGCTAGCAAGTTTCGACGTGTTTGTGCTTTTCTATATATTAGAAGAGCTTTGAGTTGCTAGCAAGTTTCGACGTGTTTGTTTTTAGACAATTAAATAAACAGCTGAGGGTAGTTTAGACTTTCTCGTCATTTGTTAATGAGACTTACGTGTCTTTAACATGTCTTTTAATTGCTTAGAGCTACAGTTGATTTTTCCAACCCAACTATACTATGGCAGAGTTTCTCCTTGTTCTGTCCCTTTGCTTCTTTCAAATTTCTTCTGTAATCATTTGCTATTTTGCTATCCTTTGTGGTTCAGGTGAATTCTTTTCACCTTGTCTTTTTTTCTTGCCTGCCTTTGTTGATAATTTACTCTTTTCAGTGGTTTCTTGGATTGTGCATATCCGATTAGCACATGCATGTACAGAAATTTCCTGCATAGGTGTAAATAAGCTCTCACAACATTTGATTTCCGTGTAAAGTAAATGTAGTGAAGACAAACAACAGCTTTGTGCAGCCGAGGTTCCGTTTGTATGTGAATTTCTGAGTTCCACTCAATTTTTCTCTATTCTTTGTTGATGAACGTCTAAATATCTGACTCTATTTCTCTTTAGAATTATTGATTTCCAAGTATATATTTGCATTTGTTCCTTATTTTTCTTTTTAGTTCAGTTTTGTTTGGTTTTGGATATTTCATCCTTATATAATTACTTGTTCCTAATTCCTATTTCGTTATGTTTAGTTTATGAAATGTGTGTAAACACTATCGATCCTCCAAAATAGGGTAAAAAAAAATTGTTTAACACTTCTATGGAAGTTCTAATCATATAAAATAAAGAAAAGATATATAGTAACGAGAAGGGATGAGATCTCGAGTCGACCCCCATCTGTTCAATGTGATAATTTGATGTAGCGCATTTTGGTTTTCATGTTGAATCTCTTATCTTTTCATCAATATAATTCTGGATCAGATGAAGAGGATCTGTTGTGAAGTTAATCTGCAATAGATTTCAATTGATCTACATTTGGATTCCATTTCAAATGACTTTGAATTGTGTACAACAGTTTTCATGATTCATCAGTATTTTCTTTCCTGTTAAAAATTGAAAATGAACCTATCCTTTGTAAAATTTCTTGGATTTCTGATTATTTATATATGAACGAAATATAGTACAGTTAAAATTGATTATATAGTATGAGCAAATCTTGATTAATTTGGCTTGATTGAGGAGTTCCATTTTTTTTTTCCCCTCTCATGTAGGATATGAGCAATTAAATTTACAAAGAGGGAAAGATGCAGTGTTTTGTCATTTGGTTTTTTCATTTCTAGAAGTAGGATTGCTTATCTATGTTCTCTTTGTGTTGGCAGTTAAATAGAGATGGATGATGGTGAGAATATTGTTTTTGACAATGGCACAGGACTGGTGAAGCTGAGCTTGTACTTGCTTACTTTTATGTTTCCGAAAGATGGATTTAGATGGTTAACTGCTATCATTGAGCTATTAAATTTTTTACAGCGAAACCTGCCAAATAAAATAATAGATTCTAACTTGTAACCCCATGTTTTTAAGTTTATAATCTAGCTAGCTATATATCAAAGAAAATGCCAAATCCAGAAAAAATTGAACTCCCTACATTTTGATTTTCCTTGCACCGGCTTCTTGGCATGAGGAATGTTTTCATAGAAATTGAAAGTTATTTTACTTGGTACTAACTAAATAGGATAATCCTAGAAAAGGTGCATCAATGGAAAAGTTAGATGCAGAAACACAAGGCACATCGGCAAACACAAGGATTAATGATAGTTCGTGGAATTAATCAAGAATTGCTCCCCATGATTCTGATCCAGAGTATATTCAAGTAAATAACTATCAAGAACCTAAACGACATGCTTTCAAGACGGATGGCATGACAATTTCAAATCATGTCTACTTTATGGGCATAAATAATTTGCATGGAGGAATTAGACCAAGTGAGATGCGTCGTGACATAAAGCGAAGCAACATATTGGTAGAACTCTTGATGTCAAGATCTTAGCATTCAGGCTTGTAAAATCAAGATCTCTTCTGAATAATGATACATTCGAAGTTAGATGAAAGATAAATTGAATATTTCTCATGATATTTGCAGTTATAATGTTTATTTAAATAGTATCCGGCAATGAGCATGCGACGTCACCTATAGCTGATATGATAATAACTTACCTGCATCCACTTTTACTTTTTAGTGTCTGCAATTTCATATTAAAACAAGGTTGATCACAAAAACAAAAACAAAAAAAATTGACTTTTAGCACGGGCCATCACTGCCCAGTCCTAATATGTACCTCGGAAACATCTACTATATAATCTTTTCACGATTAACAACGGATGTCTTGAAAATTGAACTACAAGAATTACGAGTAATATAATAAGGTGAAATCGCGAAAAAGATTAGTAGCAAGTTAAATAGCTTAATTAATATCAAACTGTTAAAAGATTAATATACCTAGTTAAATTGCATTAGTAAAAACACACAGTTATAAGTATTTTCCTTTTCTTCCTGAACGTTTGACATCACCCTAGTCCGATACCGGGCAATTCGCAAAATTGTCCTTCTTTTGGGATGGTCTTTAAATTTTGCCCCTCATATTTGAAATCTTTAAGTTTTGTCCTTCGGCTAAACCCTATGGGTTCTAGGTTCGAACGGCACAGTCAAAATTTAAAAAAAAAAAAACGCAAGGCAGAGTTTAAATTCACTATGCCCCCACCGGCATACACTTGTGAAGGAATTACCAAAGTTATGCTGGACCCGACATACTTATGCCTTACGGGCAGACTTGGCATAAGTATGTCGGGTCCGGCATAACTTTGATAATTCCTTCACAAGTTTATACCGGATCCGGCATAAAAGTTTGTCCATTAAAAGTATACCCCCAACGGCATAAACTTGTTAAGGAATTACCAAACTTATGCCGGTCCCGGCATACTTATGCCTTATGGGCAGACTTGGCATAAGTATACCGGGTCCGGCATAACTTTGGTAATTCCTTCACAGGTTTATGCCTGGTTCAGCATAAAAATTTACCCATTAAAAGTATGCCCCCACCGGATGAGGGTACCTAGGAAGAATTTCATTGTGCTCCTTTCAATATTATTACAGAACTAAAAGGCTTCATGGTAAAAACTTTGTGCGTGGCCTCTTCCATTCATCATCATGCAAATATTGTCAACAATTATCATAGTGTTAATACCCACGAAAAACTAGGCTTAGATATAATGGAACAAAATCACGATAATTACTTTTTTCTAACACTACCCCATAATATATTAACAAGAACAGTTATAATATATCCAAGGAAATGTAGCAAAGAAAGTCTTTAGGCCACTGACACAAAAACCACTTGAATTTTAATAGAGCATTTTGATGTCACTAAAAATCTGTAAAAAGTTGACATGAGATCTCAAAGTTATGCCGGACCCGGCAAACTCTTATGAAGGAATTCCCAAAGTTATGTCGTACCCGGCATACTTATGTCAAGTCTGCCCATAAGACATGAGTATGTCGGGTCCGGTATAACTTTGGTAATTCCTTCACAAGTTTATGTCGGGTCCAACATACATGCGACCCAAACCTTGCCTTGCAATTTTTTTTTTAATTTATGCTTGAGCGGGGGTTCGAACTCAGAACCTCATGATTTCCGCATGAACGCTCAGTGTTGCAATGCGAAAGGCAAAAATTAAAGACCAGCTATATGAGGAGCATAATTTAAAGACCACAAATATGAGGGGCAAAATTTAAAGACCACCCCCAAAAGAAGGGCAATCCGCGCAAAAAAATGTCCGGCCACCACAATCCCATCTCTTTTGGGCGATTGAGTTCGGACTGAGCAGTAACCAAAATACATATAGATTGGTCGTACCGTGTGTTGCTAACGGAAATGATTGAATTCTATTCTTACTTTATGTCTTCTAGTTGGAAACTCACGAACAAGTTGGGAAAAAATAACTCAGGATCAAATGATTTTTCTCAAAAGACAATTAGAAACAAAAGCAGTAGAGGAATTTTCAAATATAGGTGAATTTGAACTCTTTGACACCAAAATTTCAACCCGACAGGGAGATGGCGTATGTGATTTCAACATTTTGCTTCCCATAGAACGCTATCGTTAAAACTAGCAACCACATCAAAACCTCCGGCCCGGGATAAAGTGTGCTAGATTTCAATCCAAACCAACCCATTGATGAATGACAAACCAACCCCAACGTGTGGATCCAGCCTGTCACTCTAAATCACCACAATGCCATTTCTTTATCATGATACTTTTCTGGATAAATTCTGAAATCCAGAGCCAAGACACATGAGATTGACAGTCCCTGTGGAGGCATCAGGTTTCATGACAAATTTAACACCCAAAAAGTCTCTGATATGCCTTAATGCTTCTATTCCGTAGGGCGACAGCTTCCCAACGCGAACTTCTGAAACATCTTTCGGACCCAAGGCACATAGAAGAAACAGCAGTCCCTGTTAATAGACAAAACAGAGATTGGTGAGCATTAAAACAGAAAAGTCATGGCACCGGAGAGAGCAGCAGACCATCTTAAAAGTAGATATTTTCAGCCCTAAATGGTGCTAGGCAATGTTTAAGAATGGGAACTGGAGAAGCTCGTTCCAAGATTCAATTGTGAAAGTACTCATAAGCACATCAAAATGTCACTTGTGGAAGCACCCTCACAAACAGTTAAAATAGGAAAAGGTCAAGTTGGGAATGCTGATAAATGTATAATAGGACTCAGCTGAGGTTCATGAGGAGATGCAAAAGTAAAGACAGCCAGACTGTCATGCAGAAAGTTGAAGAAGCCTGATATGATCAGCTAGAATTCATAAAGAGGATTAACGTTGTTAGAAGTTACACACACCTGATGTGTTGAATCAACTACTCCCCCCTGTTTAATTTCCCCAAGTAGGGCAGAAGCAATTTCCTCGCCAACTTCCTCAGCCGGTATCAGATCTTTCCTATCATCCTCTAGGTCAGCATCATCTTCTCCTCTTGCATATGAAACTGCAGTATCAGAAGATATAACACAACCAGATGTAGTCTCTGCAAATAGAGAAATTCCATAGCCAGGTGACCTGAAATCAAAGTTGATGTTCAGATATAAATAGCAAGTCTAAGTTAAAACATGACCTGGATTTTTACTACATGAAAGGACAGCAAGTGTGAGATATCCACAAGATGATCATACATTCCGGCTTGTGCTCCAGCTTTGTGATCTGTAAAGATGTGAACATCTGCAAGCAAAGGATTTAAGATCCCACGAGCTGCGTGTATCATGGTATTCTCAAACTGAACAGAGACCCTAGTTGAAAAGGAAACACCTCTGATTCTCTTCACCAGACCTTCGTCAACCCATTTAGTAGCCTGTATAACAGCAGTTACCAAAACAATTGGTCTCTCAGCTGCCCTCGGAATACAAAACAATGAAGTCAATGCAACAAATTTTCACCTTTAAACTAGTTGGGACCATAGGGACTGAAAGAACTACTTCTCCGCCACCTTTAGGAGCAACTCCCCGACTCTCAATTTTCAGTTCCAGTCCTTCTGCAGGGACTCCGAACTGCTTCAGTATAGGCAGAGTAGTTGATCGGAAAGTATCAATAGATGGGTCCTTTGGATCGTTTGTGATCCCTGAAAAAGTGGTTTCAAGCTTTATGATAATGACCAAATTCATATAATAATTGCAGCATTTTCCGACTCAAATTTGGTTAAAAGGAAATCAATGGTTTTAACGTCCATCAGCTGTACAATTCAAAGGGGGAGCCAGTTTCAGTGCTTTTTGGGATTTATCTTTGCACTTCACAACTTTTTAGAGGAGTGATATTAGAACTCCAGTGAGCTTCTTGAGCTACTAACTAACTAGAGAGAATCCAGGACTAGGCTAACACCATATCTAATCATCTAATCTTCTAGATAAAGTTAGATAGGTTCAGAAAAATATAGATACAAATCAAACTCTAGAACTGATGGATAAGAATGAACAACCTACAGCTAACTAACTGATCTTTCTAGTGCTTATATTATACATCTCAAAAAACAATTGAACTATCACTTCTCAATCAAGACTCACGTGGTAATCTGCTTGCTACAATTCTGAAATTAGACTAAATCCTGATGAATTCCATGATATAAAAGTAGGGGACCTCGATAGAGGCGAATATAACACCCCACTCCAATTCTTCCTTGCATGGGTACATTCCAACTGAACAAGAATGGCCTGTGTACACCATGCATGTACTAGACGTAACCAGCACATTCATGATTCAACTAGCATTAGTATCAAGTTATTGCCTAATGGAATAAGTCGAAAGTATCTAAAGGGCAAAATAAACATCAAACCACCTAAAAAAATCAAAGAAGTTAAATCAGATAACAAAAAAGAGAGTAAAGGCATGCCTTTAAGCCTAATGGTGAGTGGTTTCTTTCCAAACAAACCAAGCACAATCAAAGGCTCCAAGAAGTAGCTAATGGAGCGACTGACACCACAATCATGAACTAAATGCCTTCCTCCCATAATAATTCCTGGTTTGTACTTCAGTTTTGTGCCTGCCAAAAATAGCACAATAGCGAAACTCTTAACTCCATTATCCACAATGAAAAAAAACCATCTCAGCAAATACTATAAGCAATCACGGGACAGTGAGCTGAAATTTACCAGTTTCATTGATTTCAACAACACAATCATCAGAGACTTTTTCGAGGAGGCGGAGGAAAGAGACCTCATGTGGACGAAGGCCAGGCCAAGTAGAATCAGCACGTATATCCTCAATAATAATAGATTTGGATGAAAGGGTCGCCAGTAAAAGACGTAGTCTCAAGTTCTGGCTTCCCTTCAGCTTCATGTGTGCCGCTTTCCCCATCTTCTTTCTTGCCTTTCACCTCTGTCTCTTCACGTATATAAAAGTATAATATATCCTCTGAAAAGGTTGTTGTCTACTCAGTAATCATTAAAAGGAAAATGAGTCGAGAGAAAGAGAGAGGAGATAGAAGAAACATACCTTTGATTCTGTCAGATGAACAAAAAACTGGGAAGTTAGCTGCAGGAAGAGATGGAAAGAGAGCAAGTTAGCCGCGGGAGCAGTGGCAAAAGTTTCAGGGCTAAAAGCGGTTTCCACTGAATGCGTTCAATTTTTAGAACCCGTTTGGATCAGCTGAATTTAAGTAGCTTTTAAGAGATTGTTACGCGTTTGGACAGAAGTGTTGAAGCTAAAAAAAAAAGTTGATGGGCTAGGTAAACAATTGCTGCTACTAAGAACTTTCTTCTGTTAAAAGGAATGAAATGTCCTTAAATCTGTTAATACTATCAAAGAGCTGATTACTACAAGATTTTTTTATTCCAAATTAATGCAAATACAAAATATTTTACATTACAAATCACTTTCAATTTAAATTAATCACATAAGATAATTTTTACAAATAAGTTACTATCAACAGCATATAGAAACGTTATGCAAAGAGAAATTTCACACTAAAGGTTCTACAAAGCTTCTTATATCTCATTGCAACAAATTTTATATTGTAGCATTTGCTTTCTAAGGCAAGAGGAGAACGATTTTCGTTGATATTTTCTTTTCACTTGCTTCCTTTGGGGTGCTTCACATATGCAATCAACTAAGAGTTGCATTTGTGCACAGTGATCCCTATATTCTAATTTGTTACATCATTCAAATTCCTCTCTTTCAGGGAATTTTCAAAAATATACAGCCCAACATAAAATATTACACCACGTAGCCCAATATACAACATCATACCCGGGGGCAAAGCATTATACATAATGTATCAACCTTGTATAATAGTGTATAAAAGGTGTTCATACACAAATATGGGCTAAACCGGGTAACAAACTCAAAAAATGGGCTACATGGCGTAAATATCTTCTCCCAGTAGACATAGAGCGATAATTTCCGATCTTCTTTATCAATGCGCAATTAAAGTAGAAAGTAGCTGACATTGATTTTTATTTTTTTCATAGTTTTTCGTTTTTCCTCATGTTAACAATTAACTCATGATACTAGAATAAAAACAACTTGCAAAAAATACCCAAATTAACGATTTAAAGAAAAGGAATCAGAAAAACTCCAACTATCAACAACAACAGCCTGAACAACTGAATTACCACCCAACACTCGTTTTTTGAAAATTTTAAGCAGAAACAAAAGCAAATAAAAAGTAAAGAAGCAAAAAAAAAAAAAATAGAAGGTAACTAATATCGCATAGGAAAAAAAAATAAGGAGATTAAAGCTTACTGTTAGCCACTGAGAAAATACGCTTGTGGAGAGATGGAGAAAAGGAAGAGGAGAAAAGAATAGGTTTGCTAGGGTAATGTCGAATTACATATAAAGAAAGTTATATAATAAGGGATATAAACGTAAAATGGGTCATTTGCACTTTTGTCTCTATTTTGAGCTGCTCTTTAATAATTTTTTTTTGAGCACTCAAGAACTGTTTTTTCGGCTACTCAAAAACTTCTCCCCCAAACCAGTTCATAAGCAAACGCAGCTAGGGTTTTTCTGGGGATTTGCCATTTTCAACGCTAAGAAGAAAGGGAGAGAGGAGCGGGAAGAGAGAGAAAAAGGGGAGGGAGGCGGATCTGTTAGCGATGAAAACCTAGTTCGTTTTGTTAAATGACCCGGGTCGGGTGTAGTGGACTGGGTCGGTTGAATTTAGAGTATGGGCTGGTTATTAACGAATTGGGCTTTTAGCCCAAATGGTTTTAGGACTTAAATATGGACTGAATCAATATTTTGGATTGCTTATTATTTGGGTGCCAATGGACTGGTCCGAAAACATCTGGGTTCATTGAACTCAGATTTGGGCTAAAAATTTAGCTGATGAAAGAATATGTATTTATTAGTGTTCGGATAAAAATAAAATTATATGACGTCATAATAGTCGTGCGATAAAAATGTTATAAATATTTGAAGTTAAACAAATCTAAGAAAGTAAGTTTTGTCGAGGTTCGAAATTTATTTGATGAAATACGGTCAAAGCTATAATAGCCCGTATTTTTGGACTAGGAAATTGAACCATCCAATATTAGCAAATTTACCCGAGCCAAAGGATTTGGTCATATTCAAGCATGAAAATAAAGAACTCAGTGTATACGAGGATGAAGTCTCGAAATGATTTAAGATGGAAGAGTGTGACGACGATGATTAAAAATAATATTTTATGTGTACCAAAAGGGACTATGGACTGGTGCTATGTCACATAATCATGGCAATGAGTATATGAAGTATATTAAAATAATTGTTATTAAATTGAATTGAGATCAAGAAATTAATTGTGGTATTAATTGAATAAGATGGATAATTGCCACTTACAAAAAAAAACTTACATGGAATCATGAGGTGGCAGCCATTTAATGGGAGGGACCACATACTTAATAGGTGGCATCAAAAGAGACTAAATTGCTCTTCAAAGAGTACAAATATGCTGCCTAGGGGTGATGCATACGTGAATTCCAACACAAAGTCACTTGGACAATTCATATAGCAAGTAAATAAGAATAAACCAAGACCAAAAGAATTTTATTGAAGAATGTGGGCAGCCATACGACCATGGCTTTGAAATTCATCTTCACAAAAGAATTATGTTGAAGAAAAAAAATGATGAGCAGCCATACACGGCCAGCCTTAGCTTTGAAAAATTGTTTTTAAAAAAAAAAAAAAAAAATTGAATCATAAGATGCCCCAAACGTTTGAGGGAGGCAGCCATGGTGTTGAAGAAAAATTTGCATTGTTGAATATTTTGATCAAGTTTCAAGTGCAATACAAGTTCAAGGAGATGATAGCAACATTGGACATTAAGTTGGGGAAGAAGAAATTGTAAAATTGGAGCAATTGAGTGTAGAAATTCTCCCGAGAAAAATTTGGTAAGATTTTCTTATTTTATGGTGTAATTGTGTTAATAGTGTTGGAATAGAATTATTAGAATTGGATTGGACGAAATTGGAATTTAGAAAATGCATGAAATCGATGTTATAGGAAATTGTGGGTTGAAATGGGTTAAGAGAGATTGTTGGGTTGTTAGAATTGCTATGGGCTGAATTGTGAGAATTTATTACGTATATCTCTGTTGTTGGTATTTTTGTGTTAACAGGAGAATAATTGGAAATTCGGGTTAGGCGAACATATAGAGGAAATGCTGCTCGATTTTCGTTAAATCTTTAATAATGAAAAAAACCCTTAACGAGAAAGTATAAGTTAAGGAATAAGTTCTATAAGTGACGGCCTACGGATTTACGAACTAGAAAGTATAGTTACTAACGATAATGTTACTCTTTTATATAAATAGGCTAAAAGGGCGACGAGGCGAAAAGAATTCACGAATAGTCGCTGACAGGTATGTAAAGCGCAACCCTTCTTTCTTTTGGCATGCCTTAGTTTTCAATAGGCTAGGTTATGAGCCTTGAGGAAAATTCTGAGATTCGAAATCCGAGCACTCTATGATCCTTATATCTATTTCTTGGCATTCTTATGTATGATGTGATGAAATATGAACCTTTATGTTTTTGAAAGAATTGATTTCCAAACTTTGTACAAAAATAGTCGTTTTAAAGAATTTCGTAACTACGAAATGCCATATCTTTTGCATAAAGGCTCGGATTGCTCCAATATTTTTATAGGAGTTGGCATGATGTATAATGAGTATGTTTTCCATAGGCGGGCCCGACTCGGGTCAATAACCGTCCGTGGGTCCCGCGACTTTCTTTTATGTAATTCGGACGACTTTTGAAAGAATTTGGTATGATTATCATTTCGAATTTCAAGTTTGGTCATTTACTTATATTTGAGTCTATGATAATGATTTTATGCATATGTTTACTCATGACTCTGCTCGTGCGTTTTGTTATATCTTTCGCCGGTTCCCGGGCCGGTTCTGTTATCGTGCGCGCTTTGATATACTCCGGAGTTATGCTGTGTTATGGTTCTCCGAGCTACTCGCTAATGAGGGTCGGGTTCCACATATATTTGGTGTTATGTTGTGGTGTGATATGTGACGGGGATACGGAGATTTGAAACTTTCTGGTGTTATGCTGTGTTATGGCGCCATCGACGGGTGGGCGACCATATTCTTCTGTACCCTATGCATTACTTACATATTTTTTAAAGTAAGCAAATTTTGATATGTTGGATTTGCACTTATGTTTGGTACTTCCATTTCGTTTATGTCTCAGATTTGCTTTCTGTACATTCTGCTTTGCATACTCAGTACATATTTCGTACTGACCCCCTTTCTTCGGGGGGCTGCGTTTCATGCCCGCAGGTACAGACGCACAGTTTGGTGATCTACCCATTTAGGACACCCTCTTCTGCTGTTTGGAGTGCTCTTCTCATTTCAGAGCACACATTTTGGTATATATTCGTTCGCTATGTATATATGTATTTGTTCAGGGGAACGGCGGGGCCCTGTCCCGCCATATGATTCGGTTTGTCTGTTTAGAGGTCTGTAGACGTATTTGTGGGTGTGTGTGCCTACTTCCGTACAGTTGTGTTTATATGATCTCTTTCGTTATGGCAGCCTTGTTGGTGTGCGGTTTGTATATGTTTTGGGTCGTTGTGCCAATTGATAGCCTTGTCGGCTTTTGACATATTTGACAGCCTTGCCGGCTTTTCGTTATATATATATATGTCCGCACACGGTTGCGTTGAAATGTGTTTGAAACAGTTTGACATAGTTTGAGACGGCATATAGTATTTGTGGCCGTATATGCTATCTGTATGTATTCGATTTGGATAAGTGTGTTACGATTTGGTATGTTTGTCTGTCTGGGTGTCCAAGTAGGGCACCAGTCGCGGCCCACGGGGCTGGGTCGTGACAGAAGTGGTATCAGAGCGGTTCGTCCTCGGAATGTCTACAGACCGTGTCTAGTAGAGTCTTGTTTATCGGTGTGTTGTGCACCACATCTATAAACAGGAGGCTACAGGGCATTTAGGGTGTTACCTTTCTTTGAATCTTAGATCGTGCGATATAGCCAGCCGTAGGAAATGAATCTTTTTCTGCTAACCTTTAATTTCAGCTGAGGACGGTATCGACGTAAGAAAGTGACCGATGATATTGGAAGCTATACCGTACACAGGTAAGAAATGGTATGAAAGATGTATGTCGGGGAAGCTATTTGAAGTATGACGGAAATATAAAGTTGAAGATTGAAAAGAAAAATAAATAGGAAGATGTCACCGGTGTCGTTTGAGTTGGGCACGTGAGGTAAGTCTCGACATCTGTGTACTTTTGTTTGCAATTGTTAGCCCTGTGTGGCTACGATATGATATATAAATACGTATATGTGTTGGCCCTGTGAGGCATGGTTGGTATTTCCTGTGTACAGGTTTTGGGATAGTAAGAAATACAGAGGAACCTCTGCCCAAATTTGCCAGAAATATAAAGAGAGAAAATGAGATATAAGTTCTTAACATGTTTTGAAAGTCGATACCGATAGGGTGAATCTGTTATGTTGGATTAAAGTTAAGAGGTACCCTCCATGGCATTCGTAAGAAGCATTATCCTTGATTGGGAAATTTTATTCCGAGAAAGCATATATGAGTAGCAAATTCCTAATTTATCTAAATGAATCAGAATATGTTCCAACCACATGTTGCTTCAGAAAAGCTTATGTGAAAGGCAAAAATGTCCAACGATTAAGTTTCGATTCATTTGAAGAATACTAAATGTATAACAGGCAGTTGGGAATTGAATGATTCGCTTACGACTCAAAAAAAAAAAATATATATATATATATATATATGAATAAATATGGAGGTAAACTATGTGAATCAAGCACTAGAAGTCCTGTGGTGCTTGTCGGATTCTGGTTTTTCTTCTGGTGGTAGTTGGAGAATGCTTCATGGTGACATTTTTATTAGTTTTAATCAACTAATTGGAGATGGAATTGTGAAAGACCGAACCAACGGAAGATGAGCAACAAGACAGAACAAATACCAGAAATGACTGGTGTGATAAGAATAAAAAGAGATAAATAGAATATGATTTGAAAATGAGAAAGGGCTTATGTAGAAGTTATGTTTTCTGAAAGATACGGGAATAGCATGAGATTCCTCGTGCACAAAATAAAAGATGAACGTAGACTGGAGAAATGAAAGGAATACTAAAGGAAGCACCCAAGACAGACGTAATTAATTGAGTATGAGTATAGAATAAAAGGGAAACATATAGTTATGGACTTAAAGATGTAGTGCGACGAAACGATGATAAGACAAGACCACTATTAAGACAAATTCGATAGGATTTCGAGTAAGTTAGAAGTTAGCATTTGATATACAACAAGGGTGAAAGAGCATAATCCAATAAAAGAACATTTAAAGAAGTATTGGGAGCGCAGGACTAGTTTAACATTCGAGGACGAATGTTCTAAAGGGGGGAAGGATGTTACATCTCGTATTTTCATGCGTTGGAAAGCGTGCGAGTTAAATGATATTAGTAACGAAAATGAGGTTATCCTCCCAAGCTTGTAATGGTACAGATGTGTTATAAATATTTGAAGTTAAACAAATCTAAGAAAGTAAGTTTTGTCGAGGTTCGAAATTTATTTGATGAAATACGGTCAAAGCTATAATAGCCCGTATTTTTGGACTAGGAAATTGAACCATCCAATATTAGCAAATTTACCCGAGCCAAAGGATTTGGTCATATTCAAGCATGAAAATAAAGAACTCGGTGTATACGAGGATGAAGTCTCGAAATGATTTAAGATGGAAGAGTGTGACGACGATGATTAAAAATAATATTTTATGTGTACCAAAAGGGACTATGGACTGGTGCTATGTCACATAATCATGGCAATGAGTATATGAAGTATATTAAAATAATTGTTATTAAATTGAATTGAGATCAAGAAATTAATTGTGGTATTAATTGAATAAGATGGATAATTGCCACTTACAAAAAAAAACTTACATGGAATCATGAGGTGGCAGCCATTTAATGGGAGGGACCACATACTTAATAGGTGGCATCAAAAGAGACTAAATTGCTCTTCAAAGAGTACAAATATGCTGCCTAGGGGTGATGCATACGTGAATTCCAACACAAAGTCACTTGGACAATTCATATAGCAAGTAAATAAGAATAAACCAAGACCAAAAGAATTTTATTGAAGAATGTGGGCAGCCATACGACCATGGCTTTGAAATTCATCTTCACAAAAGAATTATGTTGAAGAAAAAAAATGATGAGCAGCCATACACGGCCAGCCTTAGCTTTGAAAAATTGTTTTTTAAAAAAAAAAAAAAAATTGAATCATAAGATGCCCCAAACGTTTGAGGGAGGCAGCCATGGTGTTGAAGAAAAATTTGCATTGTTGAATATTTTGATCAAGTTTCAAGTGCAATACAAGTTCAAGGAGATGATAGCAACATTGGATATTAAGTTGGGGAAGAAGAAATTGTAAAATTGGAGCAATTGAGTGTAGAAATTCTCCCGAGAAAAATTTGGTAAGATTTTCTTATTTTATGGTGTAATTGTGTTAATAGTGTTGGAATAGAATTATTAGAATTGGATTGGACGAAATTGGAATTTAGAAAATGCATGAAATCGATGTTATAGGAAATTGTGGGTTGAAATGGGTTAAGAGAGATTGTTGGGTTGTTAGAATTGCTATGGGCTGAATTGTGAGAATTTATTACGTATATCTCTGTTGTTGGTATTTTTGTGTTAACAGGAGAATAATTGGAAATTCGGGTTAGGCGAACATATAGAGGAAATGCTGCTCGATTTTCGTTAAATCTTTAATAATGAAAAAAACCCTTAACGAGAAAGTATAAGTTAAGGAATAAGTTCTATAAGTGACGGCCTACGGATTTACGAACTAGAAAGTATAGTTACTAACGATAATGTTACTCTTTTATATAAATAGGCTAAAAGGGCGACGAGGCGAAAAGAATTCACGAATAGTCGCTGACAGGTATGTAAAGCGCAACCCTTCTTTCTTTTGGCATGCCTTAGTTTTCAATAGGCTAGGTTATGAGCCTTGAGGAAAATTCTGAGATTCGAAATCCGAGCACTCTATGATCCTTATATCTATTTCTTGGCATTCTTATGTATGATGTGATGAAATATGAACCTTTATGTTTTTGAAAGAATTGATTTCCAAACTTTGTACAAAAATAGTCGTTTTAAAGAATTTCGTAACTACGAAATGCCATATCTTTTGCATAAAGGCTCGGATTGCTCCAATATTTTTATAGGAGTTGGCATGATGTATAATGAGTATGTTTTCCATAGGCGGGCCCGACTCGGGTCAATAACCGTCCGTGGGTCCCGCGACTTTCTTTTATGTAATTCGGACGACTTTTGAAAGAATTTGGTATGATTATCATTTCGAATTTCAAGTTTGGTCATTTACTTATATTTGAGTCTATGATAATGATTTTATGCATATGTTTACTCATGACTCTGCTCGTGCGTTTTGTTATATCTTTCGCCGGTTCCCGGGCCGGTTCTGTTATCGTGCGCGCTTTGATATACTCCGGAGTTATGCTGTGTTATGGTTCTCCGAGCTACTCGCTAATGAGGGTCGGGTTCCACATATATTTGGTGTTATGTTGTGGTGTGATATGTGACGGGGATACGGAGATTTGAAACTTTCTGGTGTTATGCTGTGTTATGGCGCCATCGACGGGTGGGCGACCATATTCTTCTGTACCCTATGCATTACTTACATATTTTTTAAAGTAAGCAAATTTTGATATGTTGGATTTGCACTTATGTTTGGTACTTCCATTTCGTTTATGTCTCAGATTTGCTTTCTGTACATTCTGCTTTGCATACTCAGTACATATTTCGTACTGACCCCCTTTCTTCGGGGGGCTGCGTTTCATGCCCGCAGGTACAGACGCACAGTTTGGTGATCTACCCATTTAGGACACCCTCTTCTGCTGTTTGGAGTGCTCTTCTCATTTCAGAGCACACATTTTGGTATATATTCGTTCGCTATGTATATATGTATTTGTTCAGGGGAACGGCGGGGCCCTGTCCCGCCATATGATTCGGTTTGTCTGTTTAGAGGTCTGTAGACGTATTTGTGGGTGTGTGTGCCTACTTCCGTACAGTTGTGTTTATATGATCTCTTTCGTTATGGCAGCCTTGTTGGCGTGCGGTTTGTATATGTTTTGGGTCGTTGTGCCAATTGATAGCCTTGTCGGCTTTTGACATATTTGACAGCCTTGCCGGCTTTTCGTTATATATATATATGTCCGCACACGGTTGCGTTGAAATGTGTTTGAAACAGTTTGACATAGTTTGAGACGGCATATAGTATTTGTGGCCGTATATGCTATCTGTATGTATTCGATTTGGATAAGTGTGTTACGATTTGGTATGTTTGTCTGTCTGGGTGTCCAAGTAGGGCACCAGTCGCGGCCCACGGGGCTGGGTCGTGACACTTCTTGCTTGGAACCTTCTTCCCTCCAGAAGCCCCGCTTCCTTTTCTTTGAATTTGTAGGGGCAATTTCAACGATGTTTGCCCCCATTATTGCTTGTTTGCCATTGGCCTTCTTCTCAGCAGATCTATTGTCTTCCTCAATTCTAAGCTGGACAATTAGATCTTCTAATGTCATTTCCTTACGTTTGTGCTTTAAGTAGTTTTTGAAATCCTTCCATAAAGGAGGCAATTTTTCAATAAAGGCCGCAACTTGGAAAGCTCCATTGACTACCATTCCTTCCACAAGCAGATCATGTGTAATCACTTGAAGTTCCTGGACTTGCGACATGATAGATTTATTATCTACCATTTTAAATTCCAAGAACTTCGCAGCAACAAACTTCTTCAACCCAGCATCCTCGGTCTTATATTTCCTGTCCAAAGCATTCCATAATTCCTTAGACATCTTACAGCCGCTATAGACATTATATAGACCATCATCCAGCCCATTGAGAATATAGTTTTTACATAGAAAATCAGAATGATTCCATGCCTCTGTCACGATGAAACGCTCGTTGTCCGGAGTCTCTTCTGGTAGAACAGGAACTTCCTCAGTAATAATTTTTTGCAAACTAAGGGTTGTTAAGTAGAAGAACATTTTATGTTGCTAGCGTTTAAAGTCGATGCCAGAAAACTTTTCGGGCTTTTTTGTCGCAGCCATTGCAGGGATAATTATGGTGCGATTGGAAGAGGCGACAGTCGTTGCACCAGAACCAGTAGCGTTCTCGGCAGTGGTATCAACCACTTTCTGTTAGACAACAAAACAAAACCAAAGTCAATAAATAGAACGCACAAAGTAATAATGTTGATGAAGTTTTTATATTCTTCTAATCGAACACACAAAGTAATAATCTCGATGAAGTTTTTATATTCTTCTAATCGAACACACAAAGTAATAATCTCGATGAAGTTTTTATATCTTCAAATCGTGTAGATTACTGGAGTAGAAACTCCGAGGATTTTAGTCTCCAACCAGAACAGAATGTTAGATGAAACAGAAGTATAATTATCATTAAATTCTTTAAGTTTGTGATTCTTGTTAATCAAATTATGATCTGTTTGCAAAAAGTAAAGAACAATATGTTTATTTTGAGCCCACAGAAAACTGTGTTTCCTTAAAGAATTTAATCACCTCACAGTTGCCAAAGGTTTGGATTAATTCTTCCCAGGATAGAACGAAATTCTATTATGCAATACCGGCAATGGAAATTGCAGAATTTCAGCAAACTCAACGAATGGTAGCAATCACACGACATTTACTAATTTCTTGTTTTGAAACAACGCAGTATGAGAGGGAGGGGGGGGGGGGGGGGGGACTATTTGTCAGAAAGCAAAAATTTCAGAATTTTTCGTTTCAGTAATTGAAAAATGAGGCGAAGCCTCTAAAAATTTATAGCCTGCTATTTTGCTGAACAGGTGTGAAAGTGCCTGTTCGGTGAAGAAGATGATTGTTGGTCATCGTTATGTCTGTTCGGAAATAATTAATTCCGTTGGGAAAAATAATTCCGTGAATTTAATTAATTAAGTTAAATTTCGCGTGAATTAATTAATATCAAGATTGGAAATATTAAGTAACGAAAATGGAAATAAAACAAATTTGGTTCAAAAAGATTATCAATCAATCATTTGACCGAAGCCGAAGTCGAAGCCGAGCGACAACGACGACGCGAGGGGTGATCATCTTTTCAACCCTTTATGAGCTAGAGAATGTGTTGCTTAATATAAGCACACACATAACACTTTCAACCACCAATGTGGGAGAAGTACTCATTTGAAAGGTTATTTTTCAAACTTTCATTTCCCTTCACTTTTGTTTCCCTCCATTTCCCAATTCATAATTCATCTTTAAAGTCCCTCACTTAATGCATTTTTGTGGACTTTAAACTCAACCATAATAGAATAATTAAAAGACAAAAAAAGTTACAGATGAAATTTTAGATATAAGGAGGCATATAACAAGGATGCAAACGAAGTTTTAAAAGAACATAAAAAGAAAAAATTGACCATTATAATGATTATATTGATAAACGTTTAAACTTTAAAGTAGCACTTTACTTCACACTTATCCCCACCTTAAATAACACAAACAAATTACTAGACTACAAATTATAATGATAAAATGTTTAATGTTGACCTTTTTTCATATTTATCCCCGCCTTAAATAACGCAAACAAAATTATTGGACTACAAATGGCAATATGCCAATAATTAATACCAAATAAATACTACCTTATCAGAAAAGTTCATGTGCTATGATCCAAAACAGAGAGATCATCTCATTACGTGATAAGACCAATTCCATTAATTACTTTCTTGTTAAATTAACACTTGAAAAATAATAATTAAAGAATATAGGCAATTAACTATAAGCACAACAACAAAGTATGAAATTTGCAACATCTTTTTACCAACAACAGTAGTGTTGTTGGTTAAATTCAATAAATAACAACAATTTGATTTTATTATTGTGATATCTTATAACTTATAACTACAATTTTTTTTCTTGTTAGAAAATATTTTAATTTTGATTTCATATTCTTCGGCTAATATAAAATTTTAAATATAAATTAATTGGAAATAACTCTTTTACCAACAAAGGACTTTATAACATTTGTTTTGTGAAGAAAGAGAGAATGGTTATCTAATTATTGAATTTATACAACCATATGCTAGTGTTAAATTAAAATAATTGCCGCCGTTATGTCATATATAGCAAATTATGTTTGCTTTCTCAATTTTGTTCTTGCTTTTAATTTTTGGGTGTTTTCTTTTTAAGATATCTTGTCCTTCTCTGAGATAAAAAAAGAATAATATTTAATCATACAAAAAGTCTATTACATCGGCAACTACTTGAACAAAATATGCATATTCATTGCTCCTATTTGCCAAGTTAAAGAAAGGAGAGTTCACACAAGTATCTGCACAACTTGAAATATTTCGACCAGACAGTGCAATAGCAAAAGTTGCATCGCGATACCTGTTCAAGTACAAATCTTTAATGGCATTTAGGATGAAATAATTTACAATAAAGTTGTATTTTTTATAGCAAACTTGAAGGCATTGCTGGGAAGTTAAATCATCAAGTTTATTCAGCTCAATCATTTGTCGCTCGATATAAACAATATTGCGAGTGGTCTTGTACAAAGCCAATTGAATCATGATAAGTGCGAGGCCTTTTGCATCTGCATTCAAACTACGAGGATCTGATCTGAGAGATTCAGCACAAAGTTTATAATTTTGAGTTGTTTTACAAACAACATCTACAAGATCTGCTGATGTGTGTTGGACATGGAAGAAAATAATAAGAAGCATTATTTTCCATGATGCATGGTTCATTTTTCTGCAAATCCTCCTTTTCATTTATTTATATATATTGGTGTGCTCTTTTTCTCACCTTATTAGCATTCCAAGTAGAAGTTCCTATTCCATAATTAGTTAGTATATTTATAGGAGAGAAAACCAAAATTCTTGGAGATTTTGCCGCTTTCTTCTTTGGATACATTCAAAACTATCATGTATTATTATATGATCATAAATAGAATTCTTATGGATAACTTCTTTTTAATTATAATTCTATGTTACAACAAAGTTTCACAAGGCCATGTCAAAGAAAAATAATAATTAATTTTATATATATCGAGATTGCATTAGTAGATCGATTACTTTATGGATAACCATATTTCAACATCATTTAATTATTAGTTGACTAATTAAGTTCATGCAATAGTTCGTTTGAAGCATTAAATTGATAGTAGAAAAACATCTCAAAACAAAGTTATCCTATTATTGTATGTAATTTATATTTACTAGTCTCTGAACACGCTTATTGCGTGTGTAGCATACATTAATGGGAAAACTTTTCTTAAAAAGCATACGTATTATAAAAAAAATGTTGTTTAAGGTTATAAAATCAAAATTAAAGATTAAAGGGTAAATTCGTGAAAAGGATAAGTGTCTTGTTATTCAATTAACTCTAGAGTCCACACCGTCATTCTAAATTTGAAGTGAGATTACCAAAATGCGTCTGAACGTTTTCAAAAGCCCAATTACGCATTTGTACTTTTAGGGAGGCCTACAGTGGTATATTAAATTAAAAACAAATAGATTAAAAGAAATTGAAAAATGTACTACTAAATATAAGAATTCATCAGGACTTGTATGTCTTACCTCGAAATGATAAACATCCAATATTATATATTTTCTTAAAATAATTAATAAATATATCAGTGTGAAGCGATAATTTCTGTTGAATTACATGAATTGAATTTGCATCGAAACACTACGAAAATGATTTTCCTTCTTGCAAAATAGTATGGGTTGCTCACAAATATTAGTACCTCTTGAAACTTATTGTAGAAACATGTGTTTGAGTTTATGATGTTTCTGCATAGGGTCGGAGTTAAATGCTTTGGATCGTATTTGACTCAATGCTTATGTAAAATAGAACAAAAATAGGAAAAATAATATCACATGTACAAACATAAATTTAAATTAGGAAAAATAATATCACACAAATATAAATTGAAATTAGGAAAAATGATATCACACAAATTTAAATTTAAAATAAAAATAAAAGGAAGAGAAGAAAAGAGTCATAAAACCATCTTGAGTCGTGAGTGGAATTGTGAAAGAAGATGAAAGTAGTGCAAAGGGACAGTCTAAACGAAATTAGGTAAATGAATAAATTAGACTACTAAACTACTAAAAGCAACTCTTCAAATGGCGATACATACATGAAAATTGTACAAGTTAATTACTCTTAATCAGAGGTGGATTCAGAATTTGGAGGTTCCGGGTGCCACTGTGCTGTAAATGTAGACGTATCGCAATTTACACGGTCCAATTAATAGAGTAATTAAACTTTTGATCGATTTTATCAATTTTGGATTGCAGATTGAGTTATTTATCTTTTCAGTTTACGTAGAGAAATATTATATAGAAAAAATTACCCTTATATAGGTACATCAACTCAAGCTTACAAGCATAATTGCTACTATACCATAATTATTATTTTTAATTAGTGTGAATCAATACTAAGCATACCCTTTTCTTTTGCATTTTGTTAAACCATTTAAATAAAATAAAATAACTTGTAAAATTAAAGATAAGAAACAATGACGGAAGAGAGCAGCAGAGAAAATTAATATTTGACAAAGAGAGATGAGAAGATTCGGGAGAAGAGAAACAGTTTTTATGAAAGAAGACAACTATTTACTGTCTTGCTGAGATTGAGATTGTATCCTTAAAAAAAAGGAAGAGAAATAGGAGAAGATAAATAAAAACTTGTTCATTTGTTAAGCATATTACCATATTCATGTGAGAAAGAAAAAAGGAAGAAAAAAGAAGTGTTGCAGTAGGGGTTCGAGCCTACACTCCTGTAGGTGGAAAATCAGGGGCCTAACCGTTGGCACTGTAGCCTTCATGTTATTCTGGGTGGCACTGTGATGTTTTATAATAGGGAAAAGGATCAAATATATCTTTCTATTTTAGTTTATTAGTCAATTTTACCCTCCGTTAGCGAAAGTGATCAAATATACCCTACCGTTAATAAATTTGTTAGAAATACCCCCAATTTAACGGAAGTGACACATGGCAAGTTAGATGTGTAAAATGACCAATTAAATGTGACCATGCGGCATTTTTGCAATTTATTTTAAAAACTAATATTTCATTAAAAAAAAAAAAAAAACTTGTAACCCTGCCCCTGCTTCCTTTTCTACTCCCGCCGGTGATGGTGGCCGGAATTTTTCCGGAACTTAATCAAAGGCAATATGGCATAATTGTCAGCAAGGAATTTGTCCTCCTTCTTGTGCACCCCTCCAAGATCTAAACCCATCAAATTAAAGCACTTACTATGAACCAACAAAAAAAAAAAAAAAAAACGCAGAAGATGAAATATGCAATGCACGTCACTAAACAATGAAAAGAAAACAAACTACGCAATTTGACGTTTTCGAACTAAGGATGAATGATATAATGATATTCGAGTATTCAACTTTAGTCAATCGAATTCCTATTAACACTCTCACCACATATGAAACTATTATAGAAATCAATATGTCAAACGAAACTGACAGATTTTATCTTCTAATCTACTGAAATAAGCTCAATTAAACGCCTGCCATTAATTGCAAATTAAGCAGACTGAGAAACTAAGCCCCAATTATCATCCTCTTGAATTGTTCAAAGGTAACACTTCCGTCACCGCCGCTGGCGGGAGTGCAAATAAATAGTGCAGGGTTCTAAGGGTTTTTAAAGATGAAATACATTAGTTTCTTTTAATTAAGAAATTAGTTTTTAAAATAAATTGCATAAATGCCACATGGTCACATTTAATTGGTCATTTTTCACATCTGACTTGCCATGTGTCACTTCCGTTAAATTGGGGGTATTTCTAACAACTCTACTAACGGCAAGGGTATATTTAATCACTTTCGCTAACCGAGGGCAAAATTAACTAATAAACTAAAGTAAAAAGGTATATTTGACTCTTTTCCCTTTATAGTATATCTTACACATATATACATAACATACATATAAATAGTAACAACCGAGGCATGGGGATGGCATGGCACTCCCGCAGCACTACATAGATCCGCCCCTACTCTTAACTGGTGATTCATGCATGAGAAGTTTTTGTATAATAAGATTTTTAGAAGGATAAAATGTGTAGATTTTGTGTTATCAAGAGTGTGGCTTGAGACTTTCAAAATTTAATACTCCCTCCATTTCAATTTATGTGAACCTTTTCGGAGTATGACGGTCAATTTATAACTTTAACCTTAAATTTGACATAGATTTTTCAAGTTTGTAAAAATAAAATTTATATATTTAAAAACTTATAAAGTGTACTATAAGCTATGATAGTTTTTAATTCAAATTATTTAGAAAAAATATAAGGAAAATATGGTCAAAGAATCACCTCGAAGACTCTCCAAATAGTAATAGATTCACATAAATTGAAACGGAACAAGTATTTATATTTAACTTTTATTGTTAGATAAGTTTTATATAGTTTGTTGTATGAACCAATCTTGACCCATATAAATTTATGAACTAATAGCATTAGGGGCCGTTTGGTTAGAAGACAAGTTGGGTAGGAATTAGCACTGGAATGCATTCCAAAAAGTATGAATTATACCCCCTTTGTCTCAATTTATGTGACACACTTTCCGTTTTAGTATTGTTCAAAAAAGAATGTCATACTTCTATATTAAGAAATAATTTATCTTTATGAGATGATTTACAATAACACAAATATCTATTGCTTATTTTGGACTACAAATTTCAAAAGTCGTCCTTTCTTTCTTAGCCTTTGTGCCTAGTCAAATGATGTCACAAAATGGGGACAAAGGGAGTTGTACTATTATGTTGCTCCCAAACGAACACGCAAATATATGTGGTCATACAAGTAATATAGAATTTTTAAGTCCAGATATCGATCCCACAGAAACTTAGATTCTACCAGTAAACTAATTTAAATTCGAATAAAACTATTCAAGAAAGTGAAATCAAAGTGTTTATTGTAAGTAAACTAAAAATGAAAAGTAAACAATTTATGATGGGTGTTTTTATGACTGAGAATATTTTGACAAAGATTGTTAAGGTTTATCAGATGAGAGAAAGTTCCAGGGTCATGGCTTTTGACAAGCCAGTTGATCTTCTGACAATTCTACCTATCTTATTTCCTGGGTTACTAGCTAACGGGTTAATTATAACTTTATGATATTCCCTCGAACTACTCACAAGCCTGTAGATGTTACTATAACACCTTTATCTCTATGGTCATCAGAGGTAACAAGAACGCATTTAATTCTCCGTATTCAATTAAGTAGGGCTAAAGGGTATATCTCTATCCTTAGTAGCGAAACGATAATATCGAACAAACTCTATTTATTTTTATTACGTACGTGAATTCCCTTTCTCAAGTCCAATTCATGCACCACAGATAGTGTCTAACTATTGGCCAGATAATCAAACAATTAAGATCAAGAATAAATAAGCAACCCAAAATATGAAAAATTAATAGATAATAATTGTCGTTAAACCAACTATCATGTCTTTCGCCACAACCCCAGAATTAAGAAGTTTAGCTACTCATGATTCTCAATGAACAACAAGAATTCATGAAGAAACTAGGGTTGAAAAGATGGAAAATAAAATAAACCTAGAGAGAGAAAGTAGAACGGTGGCTTACAAGTCTTAGAATATCCCAGCACACCGTTTACAACTGATAAAACGTCTATATATAGCCTAGGATTAAAACAAAAAACAAGTAAACCTAATCCCGATCGAAACGGGAAAGCTGTGCGTAACCACGCTTTCCTTATGCGATGCGGATGGATCGCGCAAGCCTGGTTCTACTTTTGGTCCGCTATGAGGAAGAAAAGTCTGATGGTGAATGTGGTCAGAAGATTGTTTTGTCTGCTTTCTTCACGCGATGCGGATGGATAGCGGGATCTTCAGTTCGTCACTTCTCCTCTACTATTTCTGCTTCTCACGTCGCCACGATCAGATGCCAACACTTCCAAAAGTCCACCAAACTACTTACTTCTCCTCCAAATGGTTGCGTTGAACCTATTCACAAAACATAATAACATAAGCCCGGATACAACGATTTTATCTTCAAGAAAGCAAGTAAAGTACTAAGTTTTAGAGGGAAAGCGACATGAAACTTTAGATATTTGTGCCAAATATCATATTAGTATTGCGGAGATAATAACATATGACTTAATAATATTAATGTAGAAATTCTTATTTTGTTCTTTTTTTTTTTTTTTTTTTTTGTTATGGGATAATTTCAAGGAAAAAAGAAGAAATAAATGAAAGAGTGTGAGTCCGGGAAAAAAGAATCTCCACATATAAACCAACATTAAATTATAGTGTACAATGTTTGGTTGCTCCTTTTTGTTTTTCTTGTAAATAATAACATGCAAACATTGTATGAGAATTATCTATTATTTTATCCCGATAGAAAGTTGAATTAAAATGAAAAAAATGCTAAAATGACAAAACAAACTCTTATAATAGCAAGAATTTTTTATTTTGTTTTAAAGTACTGAAATAGTTCTACAATTTTCATGTATGTATCGCCATTTGAAGAGTTGCTTTTAGTAGTTTAGTAGTCTATTTTAAACTATTCATTTACCTAATTTCGTTTAGACTGTTCCTTTGCACTACTTTCATCTTCTTTAACAATTTGTTGAAGATTGAAAAAAAGTCCCTCATCAGTGATTAATGAGATGGGTGGTCTCCTTATATGGACTTGGGCAATCCTCCCCTCATAAGCTAGCTTTTGAGGTTGAGTTAGGCCCATGATCCATTTCTTTACATGGTATCAGAGCAGGACCCATCTCATCCGATGTTAGGCCCCCAAATTAAATTGGCCACGCTACAGATGTCTAGCCCTGGGCGTGAGGTGGGGTGTTGAAGAATGAAAAAAAGTCTCTCATCGGTGGTTAATGAGATGGGTGGTCTCCTTATATGGACTTGGGCAATCCTCCCCTCATAAGCTAGCTTTTGAGGTTGAGTTAGGCCCATGATCCATTTCTTTACACAATTCCACTCACGACTCAAGATGGTTTTATGGCTCTTTTCTTCTCTTCCTTTTATTTTTATTTTAAATTTAAATTTGTGTGATATCATTTTTCCTAATTTCAATTTATGTTTGTGTGATATTATTTTTCCTAATTTAAATTTATGTTTGTACAAGTGATATTATTTTTCCTATTTTTATTCTATTTTACATAAGCATTGAGTCAAATACGATCCAAAGTGTTTAACTCCGATCCCGTGCAGAAACATCATAAACTCAAACACATGTTTCTACAATAAGTTTCAAGCGGTACGAATATTTGTGAGCAACCCATACTATTTTGGAAGAAGGAAAATCATTTTCGTAGTGTTTCGATGCAAATTCAATTCAAGTAATTCAACATAAGTTATCGCTTGATATATTTATTAATTATTTTAAGAAAATTTATAATATTGAATGTTTCTCAACGAATTGCAGAGATCATTTTGAGGTAAGACATACAAGTCCTGATGAATTCTTATATTTAGTAGTACATTTTTCAATTTTTTTTTATCTATTTGTTTTTAATTTAATATACGACTGTAGGCCTCCCTAAAAGTACAAATGCGCAATTGGGCATTTGAAAACATTCAGACTCATTCTGTTATCTCACTTCAAATTTAGAATGACGGTGTGGACTCTTCAGTTAATTGAATAACAAGACACTTATCATTTTCAGGAAATTACCCTTCAATCTTTAATTTTGATTTTATAACATTAAACACCATTTTTTTTATAACACGTATGATTTTTAAGAAAATTTTATTCATTAATGTATACTACACACGTAATAAGCGTGTTCAGAGACTAGTAAATATAAATTACATACAATAATAGGATAGCTTTGTTTTGAGATGTTTTTCTACTATCAATTTAATGTTACAAACAAACTATTGCATGAACTTAATTAGTCAACTAATAATTAAATGATGTTGAAATCTGGTTATCCATAAAGTTATCGATTATATATATATATATAATTGATTATTATTTTTCTTTGACATGGCCTCGTGAAACTTTGTTTACATAGAATTATGATAAAAAAGAAGTTATCCGTAAGAATCCTATTTATGATCATATAATAATCACATGATAATTTTGAATGTATCCAAAGATGAAAGCGGCAAAATGCCCAAGAATTTTGGTTTTCTCTCCTATAAATATACTAACTAATTATGGAATAGGAACATCTACTTGGAATGCTAATAAGGTGAGAAAAAGAGCACACACCAATATATATAATAAAATAAATGAAAAGGAGGATTTGCGGAAAAATGAACCATTCTTCATGGAAAATAATTCTTCTTATTATTTTCTTCCATGTCCAACACACATCAGCAGATCTTGTAGATGTTGTTTGTAAAACAACTCAAGATTATAAACTTTGTGCCGAATCTCTCAGATCAGATCCTCGTAGTTTGAATGCAGATGCAAAAGGCCTCGCACTTATCATGATTCAATTGGCTTTGTACAAGACCACTCGTAATATTGTTTATATCGAGCGACAAATGATTGAGCTGAATAAACTTGATGATTTAACTTCCCAACAATGCCTTCAAGTTTGCTATCAAAAATACAACTTTATTGTAAACTATTTCATCCTAAATGCCATTAAAAATTTGTACTTGAGCAGGTATCGTGATGCAACTTTTGCTATTGCACTATCTGGTCGGAATATTTCAAGTTGTGTAGATACTTGTGTGAGCTCTCCTTTCTTTAACTTAGCAAATAGGAGCAATGAATATGCATATTTTGTTCAAGTAGTGGCAGATGTAATAGACTTTTTGTATGATTAAATATTATCCTTTTTTTAACTCAGAGAAAAGACAAGATATCTTAAAAAGAAAACACCCAAAAATTAAAACCAAGAACAAAATTGAGAAAGCAAACATAATTTGCTATATAAGACATACTGGCGGCAATTATTAATTTAACACTAGCATATGGTTGTATAAATTCAATAATTAGACAACAGTTCTTTCTTTCTTCACAAAACAAATGTTATAACCTTTGTTGGTAAAAGAGTTATTTCCAATTAATTTATATTTAAATATATTAGCCGAAGAATATGAAATCAAAATAAAATATTTCCTAACAAGAAAAAAAAAATATAGCTATAAGTTATAAGATATCACAATAATAAAATCAAATGGTTGTTATTTATTGAATTTAACCAACACCACTATGGTTGTTGGTAAAAAGGTGTTGCAAATTTCATACTTTGTTATAGAGCTTGTAGTTAATTACCTATATTCTTTAATTATTATTTTTCAAGTGTTAATTTAACAAGAAAGTAATTAATGGAATTGGTCTTATCATTTAATGAGATGATCTCTCTGTTTTAGATCATAGCACATGAACTTTTCTGATAAGGTAGTATTTATTTGGTATTAATTACTGGCATATTGCCCTTTGTAGTCCAATAATTTTGTTTGTGTTATTTAAGGCGGGGATAAATATGAAAAAAGGTCAACATTAAACGTTTTATCATTATTTCTACTATTAAGAAGAGCCGGTTGGGCTCACTTTCTCGTCGTCCGTTTCCAATTTAATTAAAAAAAAATGTGAGCCCCACCCATATATATTAAAAACAACAACTAACATACAAAAAAATTGTGGGCCCCATAATTCTAATATATATATATATATCCGTTCCAATTTAATAAAAAGAAAATTGTGGGCCCATATATATATTAAAACAACAACTAATATTAAAAAAATTGTGCAGATTAATAATGTCAAAAAAAAGTGCACCCCATATTAAAAAATCTAACAATGTTCATGTAATTTTCAAAGTATCTCATTAAGTCAATAATGATGGATTCATTGCCACGTGCGTATTCGTAGCAAACACTAATATAATAAAGTTTTAAATACGGAGCACAAACTATAATGTTATATTAATCGTGTTTTGAACATAGTATCCCATATTGACAAAATCAAGCGATATATATATAAAAAAAAAAGTGAATCCCATATTAAAAAAACAAACAATGTAAAAAAAAAACGGAAAAGGGCCAAAATTACCCCTGAACTTTGGGAAATAGTTCATTCATACCCTTCGTTATACTTTAGGGTCAATTATATCCTTACAGTTATACTATGGGGTCAATTATACCCTTATGTCTAACAGTTGCCACGTGGCATCATCCCAGCCCTTCAAAATTATTTTCCCCTCAAATAATTTTTTACCTACAAAAATAACCCAACCCAACCCGTTTTTTTTTCCAGCCAAAGTGATACGGACCCAACCCATTACCCCTTGGTTGGGAAAAAAAAAATATCGGGTCGGGTTGGGTTATTTTAGTGGATAAAAAATTATTTGAGGGGAAAATAATTTTGAAGGGCTGGGATGATGCCACGTGGCAGCTGTTAGACATAAGGGCATAATTGACCCCATAGTATAACGACAAGGGTATAATTGGCCCTAAAGTATCTCGAAGGGTATGGATGAACTATTTCCCAAAGTTCAGGGGTAGTTTTGGCCCTTTTCCGAAAAAAAAAAGTGCAAAAAAAAATTGTGGGCCCCATAAATATATATATAGCACAAAATACAATGTTATATTAATCGTGTTTTAAACATAGTATCCCATATTGACAAAATCAAGCAATATATATATAAAAAAATGAATCCCATATTAAAAAAACAAATAATGTAAAAACAAAAGTGCCAAAAAAAATTATGGGCCACATAATTCTAATATATATAGTGCAAATTAATAATGCCCAAAAAAAAGTGCACCCCGTATTAAAAAAATCAAACAATATTCATGTAATTTCCAAAGTATCTCATTAAGTCAATAATGATGGATATGCCACGTGCGTATTCGTAGCAAACACTAATATAATAAAGTTTTAAATACGGAGCACAAACTACAATATTATATTAATCGTGTTTTGAACATAGTATCCCATATTGACAAAATCAAGCGATATCTATATAAAAAAAAAAGTGAACCCCATATTAAAAAAAATATAATGTTAAAAAAAAGTGCTGACTTTGTATTCGTAGCAAACACAATATAATAAATTTTTAGATACGGAGCACAAACTACAATGTTATATTAATCGTGTTTTAAACATAGTATATGTATATATATTATATGCATAAAAATAGTACAAACTAATAATGTCCAAAAAAAAAAGTGCACCTCATAAAGGGTGGACCTCATACTAAATAACATCAAGCAATAGAAAAAAAAAAAAGTGGAACCCACCATCTCCAAACTCAATGTAAAAAAAAAGTGGACCCCATATTAACAAAATCAAGCAATATAAAAAAAAAGTGAACCTCATATTAAAAAAAAAGAAGTGCAGACTTTGTATTCGTAGTAAACACTAATATACTAAAGTTTTAGATACGGAGTACAAACTAAAATGTTATATTAATCGTATTTTGAACATAGTATATATATACATATATATATATGTCAAAAAATTGTGGGCCCCACCCATATATATTAAAAACAACAACTAATATAAAAAAAATTGTGGGCCCCATAATTCTAATATATATATATATATATCCGTTCCAATCTAATAAAAAAAAATTATGGGCCCATATATATTAAAACAACAACTAATATTAAAAAAATTGTCCAGATTAATATGTCAAAAAAAAAGTGCATCCCATATTAAAAAATCAAACAATATTCATGTAATTTCCAAAGTATCTCATTAAGTCAATAATGATAAATTCATTACCACGTGCGTATTCGTAGCAAACACTAATATAATAAAGTTTTAAATACGGAGCACAAACTACAATGTTATATTAATCGTGTTTTGAACATAGTATCCCATATTGACAAAATCAAGCGATATATAAAAAAAAAAAAGTGAATCCCATATTAAAAAAACAAACAATGTAAAAAAAAAAGTGCAAAAAAAATTTGTGGGCCCCATAATTCTAATATATATATATATATATATATATATATATATATATATATATAATATCTAATAAAGTTTTAAATACGGAGCACAAACTACAATGTTATATTAATCGTGTTTTGAACATAGTATTCCATATTGACAAAATCAAGCAATATATATAAAAAAAAATGAATCCCATATTAAAAAAACAAACAATGTCAAAAAAAAAAGTAAAAAAAAATTATGGGCCCCATAATTCTAATATATACATATATATAGTGCAAATTAATAATGTAAAAAAAAAGTGCACCCCGTATTAAAAAATCAAATAATATTTATGTAATTTTCAAAGTATCTCATTAAGTCAATAATGATGGATTCATTGCCACGTGCGTATTCATAGCAAACACTAATATAATAAAATTTTAAATACGGAGCACAAATTATAATATTATATTAATCGTGTTTTGAACATAGTATCTCATATTGACAAAATCAAACAATATATATAAAAAAATTCGTGAACCCCATATTAAAAAAAATATAATGTTAAAAAAACAGTGCTGGCTTTGTATTCGTAGCAAACACTAATATAATAATGTTTTAGATACGGAGCACAAACTATAATGTTATATTAATCGTGTTTTGAACATAGTATATGTATATATATTTTATGCATAAAAATAGTACAAACTAATAATGTCCAAAAAATAAAAAAAGTGCACCCCATAATGGATGGACCTCATACTAAACAACATCAAGCAATATATATATAAAAAAAAAGTGGAACCCACCATCTCTCCAAACTCACTGTAAAAAAAGTGGACCACATATTAACAAAATCAAGCAATATAAAAAAAAAACCCATATTAAAAAAAAAATAATGTCAAAAAAAAGTGCAGACTTTGTATTCGTAGTAAACACTAATATACTAAAGTTTTAGATACGGAGTACAAACTACAATGTTATATTAATCGTATTTTGAACATAGTATATATATATATATATATATATATATATGCATAAAAATAGTGCAAATTAATAATGTCCAAAAAAAAAAAGTGCGCTCCATATTAAAAAATCAAACAATATTCATGTAATTTCCAAAGTATCTCATTAAGTCAATAATGATGGATTCATTGCCACGTGCGTATCAATCCATTAGTGGGAGCAAATGAAATTGCTTTTCTTCAAAAAGTTAAGTAGTCAAACCATACAGTTTTCTTTCTTTTTTTATATTAGCCGGAGATCTAATCTAGATATTAAACTGTTGTATTTGCTATTCCGCCATGTCATTTATTTGTTATGTTCACTAAAATAAATATACTTAAAATATTTATATTTTAAAATAAGATAGAATTTAATTACTTTTTTATTTTTATTCTTACTCTAATAAATGTGAAAAGAGATTAATGTCGTAAAAAAATATATTAAATGGAGATCAAATAATGAATAAGGTAAATTAGTCAAATTATAATTGTAATCGACGTTTTCTTAAAAAATCATGCAAAAGACAACATGACAAGTAAAATGAGTTAAACCGAGAATATTTACCAAAAATTAAAAAATAGTATTTCTTCGTTTAAATAGAAAATCAATTTCTACTTTGTTTCGTTTTAAACATGTAAAATTAATTTAATAATTGGAATTAGAATTATCCAAATCAAAATTTGATAAAAAATAATAAGTATTTTACACATTTAAATTAATCGAATTAAATTTGAAAGTATCAACTGATGCTTAAATATTGCTATTGTTTTATCTCAAAGAAAAAAAAATAGTTTCCTTTTAAACAAGTCTACTCTTTTAAAAAATATTAATAAATTTGCCGATTTTGTATTCGTAGCAAACATTAATATAATAAAATTTTAGATACGGAGCACAAACTACAATGTTATATTAATCGTGTTTTGAACATAATATATTCTCTCTCTCTCTCTCTCTCTCTATATATATATATATATGTGTGTGTGTGTGTGTGTGTGTATGTATATGTATATATAATCACTATTCAAAGACAACTACATACACATAGATGCACTATAATCTAAAGTATTGGGCCCGTGCTGGGCCGTCTAGTAATCATTATAATTTGTAGTCTAGTAAATTTGTTTGTGTTATTTAAGGTGGGGATAAGTATGAAGTAAAGTGATTGGGAAAATACATAAACCCCCCCTCAACGTATACTCGGATTAATTATGACGCACTCAACCTTTGCGGGCGACCTATTACCCCCTGGCCTTATTTTTTCGGTATTTTTATACTTTTTTCGGCTAACATGGCACAATCAAAATTTGATGCCCAGTTGCACAGTGGAGAGTGTTGCACACTCTCCGCCACATTGGCGCCACGTCAGTGCCACTTTTCCTTTCTTTTTTTCATTTGATTTTTTTTTATTAATTATATTTACACTAATTAACCATTAAACCCTCCATTAATTTTGTCTTCTTCTTCTTCATCATCATCATCATCATTTCAAGAAATCCATCAACCCATTTTCTTCCTCCATTAACATACACACATTCAACCTATATTCTTCCTCTATTAATAACACACATTCAACCCATTTTCATCCTCCATTAACACACACACATTCAATTTCTTTCATCAATCATAAATATCTTTTCAAGAAATCAACCAACCCATATTCTTTCTCCATTAACACACACACATTCAATCCATTTTCTTCCTCCATTAACACACACGCATTCAACCCATTTTCTTCAAAATAAACAATGAAGAAATTGCACGAACTGCCCTTCAAATAGACTGGTTGCTCAAAAATATTTATTGCACGAATTGCCCTGCATTGTTTACAAAATAAACAATGAAGAAATTGCACGAACTGCCCTTCAAATGGACTGGTTGCCCTTCATTGTTTACACGAATTGCCCTTCAAATGGACTGGTTGCACGAATTGCCCTTCATTGTTTACAAAATAAACAATGAAGAAATTGCACGAACTGCCCTTCAAATGGACTGGTTGCCCTTCAATGTGTGTGTGTTAATGGAGGAAGAAAATGGGTTGAATGTGTGTGTGTTAATGGAGGAAGAAAATGGGTTGAATGTGTGTGTGTTAATGGAGGAAGAAAATGGGTTGGTTGATTTTTTGAAAAGATATGTATGATTGATGATGAAATTGAATGTGTGTGTGTTAATGGAGGAAGAAAATGGGTTGAATGTGTGTGTGTTAATGGAGGAAGAATATGGGTTGGTTGATTTTTTGAAAATAAGCTTTTTATGATTGATGATGAAATTGAATATGTGTGTGTTAATGGAGGAAAATGGGTTAATTGATTTTTTGAAATGAAGAAGCAGAAGCAGAAGAAGAAGAAGAAGAAGAAGAAGAAGACGACGACGACATGACAGCGACGTGGCGCCAATGTGGCGGAGAGTGTGCAACACTCTCCATTGTGCAACTGGGCATCAAATTTTGATCCGAGTATACGTTGAGGGATTTTTTATGTGTTTTCCCTAAAGTGCTACTTTAAAGTTTAAACGTTTTATCAATATAATCATTATAATGGTCAATTTTTTCTTTTTATGTTTTTTTAAAACTTCGTTTGCATCCTTGTTATATGCCTCCTTATATCTAAAATTTCATCTATAACTTTTTTCGTCTTTTAATTATTCTATTACTAGCTGGGGATGGCCCGTGTTGGTGGACAATTTGAAATTTCGAATTGATTCTCACTTATACCATTTGAATGTCATTCAGCTAATTTGGTGGATGACTTCCACATATTACGTCCAAATTAAAAACAAATAAATCAGCAAATATGCCAAAGACTTGCATGCCTTTGACCCCATAACTTATTATATATAGTTTCACTCCAAGAAATTTTGGGAGTTTTGAAACTTGCCAGGAGTTTACTTCCTCAAATAAGGTGATGATTTAGCCTTCTCATTCAAAAATGGACTTGGTTGCGCTCTATCTGGTATATCTTTTCTTATCCGATGAGGATTTTTAAGTGGTCTCCAGGATATCCTTGGTTATCAAAATTCCATTAATCTTGCTTACAACACTAAGCTAAATTGCAAAATGATGGTTATAACAACGTTTTTCCATTAGTAACAGTATATTCAACAATAGCGTTCATTTCTCTGAATTCACATGCTTGCAAAAATTACAACTATAGTAATATGCATTCTGTTGAGCCAAGGAAGAGGAACGCCTATAGAAGTATCAATAGTCTGGTTAGATCTTGTCATCTTGATATACTGTTGCAACTTTTATCTCCCTCAACTTCATCTACATATGAAAATTAAATAGTGATGTAGAGCTGAAAAAGTCATAACACTGGGAACAACTCACCAAATGCAAGGTTCACATATGGAATCAGTACTATAAAAAATAACTAGATCTAAACATTCAAGTTTGGCCATGTGAAACCACATTAACAATACTGTGTAATGTTATCATGGAGCTACACAAGATAGACCAGTGCATTACACATCTTTGAAAGGAAACTTAAAGACTGCATATATCGTCAAATTTATCTGTCAAATTTATCTGTCAAATCATACAGTGCAAAAACAGACAGTTCCAATCTTTTGCAATTCCTATACTCGAGTGATATTAATATGTGTATTATCTATCGTTTAATATTTTCCTAAGCTATCCTTTCTTTAATTATTGCAGATAAATAACTGGTCAAGATATATGGTTCTTTCTGAAGTGAAGAAAATACCATTGGGATCATAAGCCTATGAAACTATTCCATCAAATGAGAAATATGTATCAATGCAAAAATGCGCGTCTTTCTTTTTCTGCTTTTAATCTTTGAGATTGTTATCCTTGATACATTTAAACTTTAATTAGACCATCTTTAACTTGTTTCCAAAAAATTATCTATGATCTTCAACAATATGTAAATGAAAAATTCTTTTTTCCTTCCTTCTTTTCCCTAATAATAAGTGTGCATGTAGAGAAAATGGATGCCGATAATGGAGAAGAAACGAAAGACAAAACACATAACAAACAAAGGCTCAAAACAAGCACACAAATCCAGATCTATAACCAAAGAAAATAAAGAGCAAAAACGTGAATGGCAAGTAGATAACACTAACCGCAACACTGCGAGACCTAACAGAGAGAAGATAATTGAACATAAAAAGCTAGAGAAGGACACAAAGCGAACGAAGACTGTGGATGAAAATGAAAAGGCAGTGGCTATTCTATCGCTGCTATGGAGGACACATAAGTACTTATACATGAAATGTCAAAATTGCCCTCAATTTATTTTTTATTGACACCGAAGCAGCCATGTTGAAACCGGCTTTTCTGCAATATAGTGTTTGCAACAAACTTTGATGTGTGGAAAATAACTGCAAATCACAAACAAAATATATTGAAACAGAGATTATTGATGAACATTGCGAGTACAAATCTGGTTATTCCCTTGATTCTTCTCTCCTAATATTTCTCCGTAATTCGAGGATTGTTATTAGTAGCGTATTTCTCGAACATAGGAAGACCTCCTTGGTGTATTTGATCTCCAAGTACATGTCAGCTTGATAAAGTCAGTATTTGATGCCTTGATCTCTTTATGAACATCTCAGAAATTTATGGGATTTTCGAGATGTCTTGAAATACAATATTTGATGATCTCTTTATGGATACCCAAGTGTTTATGGGAAATTCGAGATGTCTTGAAATACAATATTTGATGATTCCTTTATGAATATTCAAGTATTTATGGGATATTCGAGATGTCTTGAAATACAATATTTGATGATCTCTTTATGAATGTCCAAGTGTTTATGGGATATTCGAGATGTCTTTTCAAGGGAATATGTGCCGCATGATCTAGGGTTTGGGGTGAAGTAGCTTCCAAGAACCTACCCTCTATTTGGATGGTTGTTTCCCGTGGTTCATTAATGTACAGTATGGTATGGTACAGTATGGTGTTGTATTGTATTGTACTGTATTAATGAATACAATGGTTGGATAGACTGTATCGTTTGTTGTGGTTTAATAACATTTGTATTGTTTGGTTTGACTGTATGGTACTGTATAATAACTTGTAAGTTTACTAAAATACCCTTAACCCTTAATTAGAAATAATTTATATATATTAATAAAACTCAGGTAAAGAATAAAATAGGAACTTTAAAAAATAAGTAGGTAATGGGTGGGGGAGGGGTGGGTGGTGTGAGGTGGGTGATTGTGAGATGAGAGTAGGGGTAGTGGGTAGTAGGGTGGGGATGAGTGGTTGTGGAGGTGGGGTTGGGTGGTGGTGAAGGGTAGTGGGTAGGGGTGGGTAATGTGGGATGAGGGTGGGGGTGAGTTGTTGTGGGGTGGGGTTGGGCGGTGGTGAGGGGTAGTGGGTGGTGGTTGGGGTGGTGGGGTTGGGTGGCAGAGGAGTGGGGTAGTTGTGGGTGGGGGTGGGGTTGGGGTGAGTGGCGGGGGATGGTGGGGGTGAGTGGTAGCGTGGGGCAGGGGTGGGGGTGAGTGGTAGGGTGGGGGTGGGGTGGATGGTGGAGGGTGGGGGTATAATGGAGAAATGAAATACGTAACCACGGAAAAATCACCAAATCTGTGGTTTTAAAAATTGGGACTTTTCATGGTTATATAATCATGGAATGAACCACGGGTTTACAACACCATACCACATAATTTTAAGAACAATGGAAACAAACATGGTTTCCTAGAAAACCATACATTAATGAACCACGGGAAACCACCATCCAAACAGGGGGTAACTGACTTTAAAGTTTGAAGATGAATTGAAATCATCTTGTAAAGTCCTATTTCAAATCTGGTAAAATTTCGACGTCTTACATATAGAAACTTGTAGTTATATGCCTCTTTATATCTAAAAATTAAATACTTAGCACTCTTATAAAATTAATTAGTCAAAATTATATTTGTAGAGGATTTTCATTGTTCAAGGGAGTTAAGTGTATGATATTAAAAATATAAGGGGATTTCCGCCACTGAGCAATAATACATGGGGTTTATAAGTGTAACTTAAAATAAGAAAGACCCAAATAAAAAATAGACAGATGGAGCAGGAGGTTTGGGGTTTTCCTCTTCCTTCTAGGGTTTTAGAATTTTAAAGTGTATTTCGTTGTATCTAAATCTTAGCTAAGAACCCTATATATTCTCTTTATATCTAACCCATACTTAAAAACCATTATATTTCTTTCAAGATTGCAGATTAAGGCACAAAGGAACAACAAATACATTTAAAGGTATCAAATTTTGTATATTTCTTGAATTCTACTCTGTAGAGCTCTAAAATCACCAAAAAGAAACCATCTTTTGTTGTACAATTGTTCATTAATGTGACATTTCCAATGTATTTGTGTAGAAAATGAACCCCCCATGAAAGTTTCTTGGACATTTGTTGATTTGCATAAGCTTTTTAAGCTAAAAATCATATTTTTTTCTTTGGTTTAGAATCTATTTTGTTGCTAACTTGAGATGCTAATTCATAAAATCCGCAAAAGTGTATCTTGGAATATGATATCTCAGTTCAATCACCTATTTATATCTCCTATTTATGAAAAGGGTTCTACTTTTCATAGTCCACAGAATTTTTCATCATTGAATATTCGATGCTTTCGTAGTTCACATAATCCTAATGTATCGGTCCCTGAATCGACAACTCAGACACCTATTTCCCCTGCTGTGAATAAAATATCGCGAGTCGCTAGGACTGATGCACAATCAGCTCTTTTTGATTACTTGCATTGTACTAGAGGTTTTAATTATATGGATGCTGAGCACATTAGCAAGAACTCACCTCATTTCCTTCAAAGCTTGCTATCCAAGGTTGATAATGATCAAGATATAGCAAGGGCATTGACCCGTTTTTTCAGATACCATCCGATTAATGAGTTCGAACCGTTTTTAGAGAGCTTGGGGTTGAAGCAATCTGAGCTTACATCCATGCTTCCAAGAAATTTGATATTTATGAGTGATGACCATATCTTGCTTGATAATTATCATGCTCTTTGTGATTACGGCATCCCTCGCACTAAAATTGGGAAGATTTATAGGGAAGCGACTGAGGTATTTGGATATGAGTATGGAGTATTGGGTATGAAATTGAGGGCTTATGAGAAATTGGGTTTGAGCAGATCAACAGTTATAAAGTTGGTGACGTGTTCCCCTACTCTTTTGCTTGGTGAGATGAACAGCGAACTTTTTCAGGTTCTTGAAAAATTGAAGATTTTGGGGTTTGAAAATGATTGGATTGGAGGATATTTATCCAACAGGCACTCCTACGATTGGGGTAGAATGCTTAACACGTTGCGTTTTCTCAATGACGTAGGATATAGTGATGAAAAGATGGCGACTTTGTTTAAAATGAATCCTGCATTCTTATTTGAAGGCTCTGGGAAACGGATTTATGTATTGGTTGGGCAATTACTGAAGTTGGGTCTTAAAATGAATGACGTATACTCACTATTCTGTCAAAATCCTAATATTCTATCCCTGAAGTGTGCTAAAAATCTCTGGAAGGCATTGTACTTCTTATTGGAGATAGGATTAGAGACTGAAATAATTGCCAATATTGTTTCTACACATATACAACTTCTGGGTTCACATTCTCTGAAGGGACCAATGACTGTTTTGAGGGTCTTCAAGGGTGACAAGTGTCGTTTATGTCAGACTATAAAGGATGATCCTTTGAATTTGTTCAGATTAGCTTCAAAATCAAAATTTAATGTGGACCAGATGACTTCCCAGAGCCCAGGAAAATTATTTGAGAAAACTAGTTTCTTATTGAGATTAGGTTACTTAGAAAATTCGGATGAGATCGCAAAAGCTTTGAAGCAGTTCCGCGGACGAGGAGACCAGTTACAAGAGAGGTTTGATTGCCTGGTAAACGCAGGTTTAGACTGCAATGTTGTAATTAATATGATTAAACAGGCTCCCACGACGCTGAACCAGAGCAAAAGCGTGATTGAGAAGAAAATTGATCTACTGAAAACATATTTAGGTTATCCAGTGGAATCGATTGTGTCATTTCCATCTTATCTCTGCTACCATGTGGACAGAGTCCATCTTCGTTTTTCAATGTATGCATGGCTGAAGCAAAAGGGTGCTGCAAAACCAACATTGTCAGTGAGCACTCTTCTTGCTTGTTCTGATGCTCGCTTTGTAAAATATTTTGTTGATGTACATCCAGAAGGTCCAGCAATGTGGGAAAGTTTAAAAAGTTCACTTCAATCCAGCTGATCGATTTTCAATATCAGTTTTGATGAATAGAGTTACCATTTTTTCCTCAGGTTGTTATAATTTTCTAGTTCTAATTGATTTAATTAGTTTTTTCACCTTTTGTGGTTTGTCTATGTTATCCCCCGGGGGGGGGGGGGGGGGGGCAGGGTTGCTTGATTTTAGTCTACTTTCTTTCTGTTAAAGGACTTCGCATCCCCTTGCTACTCCCATCATAGCCCCTTCTCTTCATGCTGTAGATGAGGGGACTATGGGTATTTTGGTAGGGTCTTTCTTACAGGACAAGGAGGTATCATTTACTCATTTCATATAAAGAAGCTTGTGGTAAAATCTGTCTAGTACATATCTTTAGACCTGTAAAATAAAATAGATCTGACCTTACACCCTAGCCATCCTTCTGATAAGCCTTGGTGGATAGAGTTAGTTGGTATCTATGTCAGTGGGAGGTAGTGGGTGCCCCGTGGATTAGTCGAGATGCGAGCTAGTTGGCTTGAGCACAAAGTTATGAAGAAAATCGAAACTGCCCTTGAATAAAAGTTGGTATCTATGTCAGTGGGAGGTAGTGGGTGCCCCGTGGATTAGTCGAGATGCGAGTTAGTTGGTATCTATGTCAGTGGGAGGTAGTGGGTGCCCCGTGGATTAGTCGAGATGCGAGCTAGTTGGCTTGAGCACCAAAGTTATGAAGAAAATCGAAACAGCCCTTGAATAAAAGTATTACTATGATTTTGGGTGCAGTCCCTTGTTATCCATCAGATGGCAAGTCCTTAGACTTGTATAAGAGGTTTGTCAATTCTCTCAATTTCTCATCTTTCTTTTCCGGTCAAGTTTCTTATCCTGAATAGGGCTCAAGAATCTCTTTCCCAATTGGGGAGGGGATACTCTAAAGAATAAAGAAACGGATCCATTCTGTTACAATCAGAACTCAGAAGTACACTTCTTTTTTTGGTGTGTGTATCATTATTCATCAGTGTTCCTTTTCCTTGTTCCTTTATGATAGTACATTTTCTGTTCTGCTTCTGTTACTTCTCTTTCGGCTTGTATGCCCCTGATTTTCATAATAAATAGATTGGTGCATTGCTTATTGAATACCAATTTTCTCATTCTATGTGCATGCTTCTTTTTCCCTAAAGTTGATCCGCAATAACAGATTGCCCATGATGTTGTATCTTCTTTATCTATCCGAAACATCATTGTTTTGGCCCCAAAACTCCTTGTCTTGAACAGGCCATGATTTGTGCACCTGCGCTTTCTTTTCCTCTCCTCTAGACACAACTTGACGTATTATGTGTTGTATCTTGTTTGTTTATGAGGATGTTATATGCTATTTCATGATTCATCATGGGAAACCAATTGGAGTATATTGGTGAAATTACTGCCTTCTATGCAATTATAGAGCATAATTATCTCTATCCTTAAATTTATTACTTATTCAAGGAAGAAATTATAGAGAACACTGATATCAGGTTCTGCTGGTGGAATAATTTTGTAAACAAAATGCTACTAAGTCTTGGTGGATAGAGCTACTAAGTTTTGGTGGACAGAGTTACTTAGTACATGTACTAGTGGGAGGTGGCAAGTACTTGCTGGATTGATCGAGGTGCATGCAAACTTGCGTAGACACCAACATTATAAAAACAATTCAGATATACATGTTTTGTTTTGTTTCAGAAGGTTCATTAATGAATTAAAGGATAATTTTTCATTGCTATGCTTCAAGTTGGTGTCAAATATGCAGAGCAAAAAAAAAAAAAAAAAGATTTATTTCCTCCCATATCCATAGAGAGCAAAGAAAAGCCACAAAATTGTTTACATTGTTGGCATCTTTAACATTACACCAAAGAATACAAAAGCTGTAATGTTTTGATTTTTACACATGGTAAGGGCCGAAAAAAATAATTTGGAACACCTATAATTTTTTACTTTCCAAATTGTCCAAAAAAAAATGCGCAAAGAAACTGTAACCCCAATGTAATTGATTTTCTTGTCAATCTTTTGGCTGCACCAGCCACTGTGTCTTCAAGTTGCATATGTCTTTGGCATGTAGAAAAGTCTATGATACATACGAAAATTACACAACATTTACTTGTCAAAGTAAAACGAAGATGCTTAATGTTCCATTCATCAACATATGTGCCTTTTTAAGGGAAGTAGTTATTAAGAGAAAGAGTTGTAATATATTAAATTATTTAACATTTGTTGAGAAACTTGCGGGGTCATATTTAACTTAACTTTGTATTCTATAAGACTGGGAAAGAGAATAAAGTAGTATCGTGATGGAGCAAAATAAGCACCACAAATTTAGTTTTCTGAAAATGAGGCCTTGTTGACATGAAAATGATCTGCAACTCAAATGTAAACACAGCCCATCTTATGCGACAAGAAATGACTATATTTGATCTAGATATCTCTAAATTGCGATAAAATACGATAAATCTATATATAATATAAAGCTAGACATAGACAAGGTGATGTGGCACCTCTCTATGACCTCCATTCCTATTTATCTTTTTTCTCCTTTTTTTGGCTTTTTCTTTATTTTTCCCTATTTTTCTTCCAACTAATCACTCATTTTATCCATTCAATGTTGAATAATTTACTTCATATTGATTAGATCTTAAAGCTCTTCAAACCCTCATCAGTACGTCCCTTTGCTTTCTCATTGTCTTTTTTTTCCCTTTCTCCATAATAACTGTAAATATTTTGGTTTCCTAATTCTTTATGATTAATGTCAATTATTCTGTGTAATTATACGTAATGACTAACCATTATTCCTTTTAATTTACGTTACTAACCATTCCAAAAGTGACTTTCTTCATCCCTTTTAATTTCTCTTTCTCTACTTTCCGCTCCACTTTGTATTAATTTAATGTATATTAAGGTAGTATTCACATTGTATTCTTTAACCATTGTGTATAAAGCAAACAATATAACAACAATTTGGCATTCTACCTTTTCATCTATTAGTTGCACCTATGTATAATAGTATATGGTCTTTTGTTTGTTTGTTTGTTAGATTATCTTTTTATACAAGGAAGCTGACCAGATGAGCTAATTCTTAATCCCTTTTTACTTTTTGCTTAACATATTTTATTTTATTTTCTTGATTATAACACCTTCTCTTCCTTAATTTCTACGGCCTTATTGTTTGAATTTTCATGTCACCTTATAAAGAAAAGATTTTTTTTCTAATCTAAGTGAAGGTGTTGTTTGAAGAAAATATTAATATATATTTTGTGATGAGAATATTTTAAGATGACGAGGCTTATCCACACTCTGGTGGAAAATCTTCATCTGAAAGGTAAGTTGCATAAGATAAATGCTTTTATCATATATCTTTCTACTCATAGACATAGCTATTTCAAGTTTAATTTGACTTATGTTTGTAATTTTTCTAGGAAAACAAGCCCTGGATAAGCTATCCAGTTGACACAAAAGTTGATTAGTGAGAATGATTTCATTGCGGTAGTCTTTATGACCTTTGCTATATTTTACTTGAATATAAATTCCACAAGAAGTAGTCAAGAGTTTTTTTTCTTTCTGTAATTCCTTTTATTTTTAGTTCTCTTCTCGTATCAAATAGAGATGTTACTATTTTCAATAGTTGTATAAATGCACTTTAGTTTTTATCTGGTTGAAAACCGTCTTTCATTATTAATTACTTCATTGTTCTTTGAGGTGAAGGATGATCCAGACAAGGGTCAAACTATTACTAAGTTGTGTTTTCGCTAAAGGCATGCTAAAAAATCTTTATTGTCACTGATCTGAAAATTGGTGTTAATGAGTCCTTTGTTACAAGTTGTCGTTTATTTTGGGAATTATGTTAGCTTTTGCTTACTATGAAGTTATTATCTTCAATCCTTATATATGTGGAAGAGTAGAGTGATTGCAACACACGTTTGTTGTTTGTTGTTAGCCTTCTTTTTTCCATTTTAGTTCTAGAAGTTGATGGTCAAAATCTGTAAAAATCTCAAGTATTCATATTTTACTTCATGATCCACTGCTTATTGAACTAAATATTTATCGGTGGAAGTGAAAGTTTTAAAGTACTCATTGAATTGAGTACAGACTACTTGATTATTGTCAATAGTAATGAGACTATTCTCTCTTAATGTATTGACAATCTAATCTTAAATTAGTATCTATAGGCAATCGATGTACGGGCCTTTGGCAATATCTTGAATGTTAAAGGTGTTTTTAGGCTCGAATATTGCACATATATTTATACATTAGTGTTTACAGTCCAATTGACGCAAGTGCCTTTTGCACTTTCTTGAATGTTAAAGGTGTTTCTAAGCTCGAATATTGTACATATATCTACATGTGAGTGTCTATAGACCAGTTCATGATGCAAGAGTGGCACTTTCTTGAATGTTAAAGGTGTATTTAGTCTCGAATATTATACATACATCTATACATGAGTGTCTACAGTCTAATTGATGCAAGGGCGGCCTTCGACACTTTCTTGAATGTTAAAGGTGTAGGCTCAAATATTGTACATATATACGTGAATACTAGGTTGAAATTAATTTAAAAAGAATATTCTAAGTTGAACATATAATTTTGTAAATTTAGCTATACGTTGATTTGTACTTCACTTAGCAAAGGAAAAAGGTTTGGAAAATTTTAAGCCTGGTATGGCTTCAGCCTCTGCTTTGTATTGATGCACTTGGTAGTTAACAAACCTAATAATAAGTTGGTATTTTTTTTAGTTTTGAATTCACGTGTTCTCTTATTTGAATATAAGAAAAATGATACTTAAAGTAAAGCATGTATTAGAACTCTTCTTCTTTTACTATTTCTTTAGAAAGAAATTGATAATGAAAAATGCAGTTCAACTAACAACTAATTCCAAACAGTAGTATCTTTTTTATTTAATCAATATAATAAAATTAAACTTTCTATGCATATACAATGATTTTTTTATTTTATTTTTATCTATTCTATCTAAATTAATTTTATGAAAACTTATTGGTATTTTTATAATCGCGCGAAGCGCGAATAAATTTACTAGTTTATCATAAAAGTGAAACATTTATACATCATTAATATTTCCGCAAGCTTGGTCCTGTGGAACTTTTCTTACTACTGTAAACGTGGAAGTTTAACAAGATGAATTATGAAAATGGTCAGTGATAGAGCAAGCACTCTAGTGAAACGTTTTACAAGATAGTATTTTTTAACACTATTAATCTTACATCCAAAACTGAGTTTAAGAACAACTTGTAGGACAAAACCTAGTTACTATCATAGTTTCCCAAGTTTGACACTTGCATTGTCTTTAAAAGAAGTGGAAGATGATGAGGGAGACAAGCCAGAGCAATGACGTTCAGCCTTGTCTCTGGTAAAAGCCCTTTGAACATCATCTTTGAGCTCCTTAAATCGCTTCCTCTTGATCTTTTGCTCCTCTGGAGTGCCTTTCTCAAGGAAGATAAAGTCGGGTAAGTCATCCTCCATAAACTTATCCAGAACTTGGGAGCAATGAGGAAAATAGCGTTTGCCCAGCTCTACTGCAACCATGAAATCGGAATCAATTTAGAATAACGAGAAGAGGAACTTGAAAATACAATTCTGTTGGCATTCTCAATATAGAATCTATATGTGCAAACAAGAAAACACTAGTGAGCTGCACCTTAACTTGTTTTATCTTTCTTGGATCTTCGTACGGAAAACCATGTACCTATTTCACTTTTTTTTTTTTTTTTTTTGTTTCTTCACACTGTACTAGAAACTAGGGAAGGAAAGGGAAGATAAGAGAAAAGAACAAGTTTGGGAAATAAGAGAGACAATAGTTGGTCCAAATATAAACTTTTATCTCTCTTTTTTACTTTCCGTCCTAAACCAAACAACAGAAGGGGAAGTTTTGGACCCTCTGCCTCATTTTCTCGCTTCTCTAACTTCCAAACAACAAATTAGGTATTTCCCTATCTTCTTTTGGAAGGGGCAGACTACAACATACTTGAGGATAAAGAGGTCCAAACTGGTGATGACCTATACAGAGGACTACAAACCTGGTGTTTCCCTCCCTTCTTGCTGCTTCTTAACTGTATATGGTCAAGGGAGGGGAAAGAACAAGAGTAAGAGACGGACAATTTTGCGAGGTTACAGAAGATATGACTTGAAAGTAGGATAAGAAGTCGTTACTTGCATTTTTTGCTCTAAGACATTACAGTTCGAGGTCTGAATTTCCACTTTATATACTCATTCTTACAGGCATGACACATACATGCTGCCAGTTATATATATATAGTCATTCTTTCAAGTCAGAAGGGTACTTGATGAAAAAGAAAATCGCACATAAAGTGACATACTATAGTCATGTAGGAGGTTGGCAATACCCCACATACATGCACATATTTATAATTCTATTCCTCCAGGATATTCCGAGGATTTAACATCAGTTGTTAATGCTACCGAATAAACCAAAAGTAATTTGCATTCCATCTCTTTTGGAAGAAAAAAAGGAGGGAAGAAGCAGAAAATGGGTTCATGTCTAGATGCTCTTCATGTCAATTTAATTGGTACAGATTAGATGATGATGAAATTGGAAATAAATAGGAAATCTGGTGCAGGTAAGACGATCTTAATTAATAACTGGCTATCAGTGGATACCTGTCCTTGAGAGCCTTTCTTTCTGCATTATGGGTGTCTCATTCAGATCAACCTCCCTCAAGTTTCCAGATGAACCTTTAGATGCCAAATGGCCCGCGAATTCAGCTGTCGTCTCAGCATTTGCAATTTCCATGGCTAGTTTGGCTTCAAGAGGGAACAATAATCGTGCAAATGCCACTGTAATACAAAGCCATCACGAAATAACTTACTCAGTGGGCATATTTAATTCACACAAGGACCACAACAGACTCATCAAAGTTGAATGAAGAAATCAAGTCGAGTTTGACAGATTAGATACTGCTAGCAAAAGCAAACACTAATAAATGATAACATCATGGCTACATTCTGAGTCATCATATAATGCAGAAGTTACTCAGGTGTGTGTGTGTTTTATGTTTTCTTATTCTTCTTTTGGCTGGATTAGTCAGTATACCCTAAATACCCTCATACTCTCAGTGTGCCATCAACTGGTGTCGTGACCAGCCTGAGGATGCGATTCGCCAAGCTGGGGCTAAGAAAGCCGTCCGACCCTACTGGATTAGGAATGTGAAGGCCTCCCCTTCGAAAGGAGACCGGGGAAAGAAATTGTCCAAGAATTTATAGAACTGTAGTTCATGTACCACAACTTGGCCCCACTGAGATCTTCCAAGTACAATTTAGAGAAATAATGAACTAATATATAAGTGACTTTTAACAGGAGGTGAGTGTGTACTAATCAACAGCGTATCCTGGTGCAATAGTCAGGTTTGCCTACAAATTCAAAGGATACTCTCTTCGTAGTTTTCCAAATTTGAGATCATGATCTAATGATATGAAATGCTTAAATCTTAATCACGTATTTACTATAAATGGACAAGGTCCAGTAGGACAACCAAGGAAGCTTAGCTTCCAGAACTGGAAATCAAGAAGTTGCTTGGAAAAAGAGGAAAACGCAAGCAAGGTACCTCTGTTTTCCAGGTAGAGCAGTTTCATTGGCAGATCATCGGCCAACATTGGGGAAGAAAATGATGCAGCTCGAGCCATTGGGTTGCGACGCATCTCTCTCTCCAAAACATCGATACATACCCGATCTTTGATTGCTTCCTGGCCTTGTTCTGTTTTTGCATGGTATTCCTTAGGCCTAGTCAGCCTCCTACAGATAGTAACAGAACTCTGCCCATCCACTGTAATCTCTGATGCATGAGCTCCTTTAGTCAAAAGTGATACAATAATTGATGGTTCCTTACGCATGGCAGCAATGTGAAGCACAGTGTAACCACGTGTATTCCGAAGGTTGACGTTAGCAACACCCAATCCAAGAACCTCGGTAACAACCTTGGGGTCACAATATGCAACGGCATAATGAAGAGCGTAGCTTTCATCTAAACTTATGTCAGACTCATGTAGTAGAAGCTTGACAAGTTCAACATCATCCGAATCCAAAGCCTTGTATATCCTATTTTTTCTCTTTTCATGCAACGGATCCATGGGTAGAACCTTACTTTCATCAACCTGACATTTCACCCGCAATAGCTTAATACTATTTGCAACTTCAAAGGGAACCTCTTTCTCAATACATGTGCTTTCAAGATCTGATCGCGCTACTCTATCAACGCAATGAGTGAGAAGTTCAGTCAACTGGCAATGGAAAGCAACTCCAAGTATTGGGATAACATCTTCCACAAGAGCCTTGCCCACAAAATTGATAAGGCGTCGCTGCAATTATTTAAACGAGCTAATGTTAGCAGACTATTCTCCTTGGTTGTTGCTAAAAATTCTCTATATATTTTTGACAAATGCATCCAACTTTTATGAAGCTGGTAGCAGCCATAGTGTACTGGCAATGATGTCCGATTGCCTAAACAAATCAAATTTGTTGCATAATAACATCAGTTAGTTTCCAAAGGTTATATCCATCAATGCGTTGGAGATATTCCATGTCAACTTGACAAGGTCCTATTGCAATGAGTAACTTTTGCTGTTTGAAACAAACTTAGAACTACCTTTCTCCTAGCAATCAATATTAAACTGAAAAGAATATCATGATGTAAGTAGCGACAAATGAATGAATTTGGATTCACATCACAATGGTATTACAATGTATGCTCGTGCACAAAATCGTGACAGTGCAGAATATTCATTATCTGGATGCCGTTTTAATATGATTAATGTATTGACTTTTCCTTTCTCTGACAAACTCACCTAGAGATTTCATTATATAATCTAATTATCGTTATTGAGATACACGTAGAACCTTTTGCATTCATCCTTGTTAGCTTGAAATTACAAAATCACTTGAAATGTATATTAATCAGCAGAAAGCATGTTACCTACCAGAAAAAGTGACACTAGCTCTGGAATCTGAAACACGAAAGATGCATACATCAACTCGACATGAAAATTGATTGCTGGTCTGCAAGAGTCATGGACACATGAAGTGTCCACGCATGTTGATACCTCAGGAGGAAAAGGCTTCAATTTCCCCGAGTACATATAACTTAAGAAAGTGAGAAAAGCCTCATATCCAACCTTACCATAAGGCAAAATATCGATCATAGAATAACTTGATTTACCTTCCTTTCCACAACTTCCCTTATTTTTCTTAAAAAGATCCTTGAAAAATGTACTCCTGGCAGCTAATATACACCGATGAACACCAAGTGAAACGCCCTCAACAACAATCTCAGCATCACTAAAATCAGACTTGGAATCTAGCAAGAGTTGCTCTAAATTGTTACTGAGTTTACACAAGCTGGTGATTTCATAACTAGTCCCTGTCTCAGAGCCACCACCATAGGCACATGTGTTTTGGCCAATCCCATTGGACCCATTCGATGTGTTGGCAGTTGAAGTAAAGCTTATAGATGATGATGGTTCAGCAGAACTTGCCATTTCACAATTGTATAGGCTAAAAATACACAAAATTTATCCACATCCAAGATAGTCAAACTCCAAAAAATCAAAAGTACTTATCCAAAGTATAATATTCTCAGAACCTCTCCAAAACCTTAATCAATTACCAATACAAGAAATCCTCCTCAAAGGACAAAACTTTGACCAAAACTTTCCACAAGTCTTCTAATAACATTCAACAAAGTAAACCAAGAAAAACAGCAAATTCCAAACTACAACTCAAATCCATCCAATTTCAGGTACAACCAAATCAACCCTTTAAAACTTTATTAGAGATTAACAATTCAATTCACAGTAAAAATAGCATCTTTTTCATGGCAAATCTTCAACTACCTTGCTCACAACTTACCCAAATGAAGATTTACCCACCACTTTACTTCAAGTCAAAATAACTGGAAACTTTTGCAACAATAATCTTCAACTGCTTGATCACAGCTTACCCAAATGGAATAACATCAACTCCAGTCAAGACAACCAAAAGATTTCCAATTGAAGAGCTAAAAATACTGTGTTTTTTTTTTCAAGCTAGATCTAATGAAGAACAACAAAAGATTAAAGGGGTTAGAATTCAAGAAAACTTATGTCCTGTTACTTTAAGGAGACAAGCCAAGTGGACCCACGTGTCTGAAGGAAGTTTCGTAAAAGGTGGAGTGTAGAGTTGAAATACAAGAAAATATAGTAGGCAAACTTTATTTCTTCATAGTAATTACGGAGTATATTTTTTTGGCCGTGTGTGGCTCTGCAGACGAATCCAATATTCATGATTGTTACAGAATAGACTAAGAGCCCGTTCGGGTTGGCTTATAAATTATTTTATTTTTATTTTTTTAGATATTTGACAAAGCAATTTATAAGCTAAAAAAGTGTTTAGAATAAGCTAAAAAAAAATTGGAATGCCCAACTTATTTTTTTAATTTATAAACTGATTTTTAGTCAAACCAGCAAGCCACTTTTTTTAAAAATTAAGCCAAACAGGGTCTAATTCATCCGATTCATGAGATATCTCATTATTTGGTACCCACCCCCATTGTGATTTCTCTATTTATTTTGTTTAATTATTTTGAGAAGTCCTTGAACAAAGAAGTACGAAATGTTTAACAATTGTGGGATTACACAAAATATAGTTAATTCTCTTTATCTTAGACTAAGTTAAATGTTTTGATTAATTTTATCAGGGATAAATTGACTAACACTTTCCTTGTCTTAGACATTCAATTCATCTTTTTAATATTAAATTTACGGCTATACAGGAATTTCTTTTAAATCTGAATTCCATTTGTGATTCTGTGTGTTTCATTTAGGCACAAAGGGCTTTTTTCTTTTCCACTAAAGTCCGTCCCAATAATTGTTGTAGAGGATCTAAATATGAATATTAAAAAAAAAAAAAAAAGGTAACACTCGAAACTGGAAGGATAAACAAACTCACCCGGTGGACTGCCGAGCTACAAGTCCTACGACACAGGAGCAGGATTCTTTAAAAAGCCAAGGTCGTGGGTGGCCAAGAGGCCCCTTGCTCTTGGTCGGCCTCCCCTAAGGGGGGGGGGGGGGGGGCTGCGGAGGGTTCTGGGGCGAAATCCACTTTGTTATCTGATGACAAGGCGTGAGATTGACGCCAACTCTCACTCTCAATCTGTCTCAATTTACGTGGCACCTTTCACATTTTAAGAGTCAAATTGTTTATTTTGACAGTAAATTTGGATTTAGTACTTTAAGTTTTTTGACATAAAATATACATATTTGGAATCAAAATAAAAAGTACTACTTATAAGTCAAAATAATTAACAATTTAAAATATCTAAAGCCATATGAAAAAATCCCGTTAAAAGAAAACTCATTTGACTCTCGAAATTTGAAAGGTGCCACATAAATCGGGACGGATGGAGTAATTTTTTCTCTATCATTACTATTTTATCAAATAATTATTTAAATAGGAACCACCTTAAACGAAATTTTAATGGAAATGAGCCTTAATTAGTAATCTCTCCGTCTCAAAAAGATTATCCTCTTTTGACTTGATATAATATTTAAAAAATAAAGGAAAACTTTTAAAATGTGTGGTTCAAAATAAGCCTTATATATTTTTGTGACTGTAAACCATCTCATACAATTAAATTATTTTTAAATATAGAAAAAGAATAATTTTTTTGAGATAGACTAAAAAGAGAAAGCAGATAATTTTTTTAGACAGAGGAAATAATATATGATAGTCGACCAATTTGGTGTTTTGTGGATCAGTGACAGTTGTATAGAAGTGTTTGTGTGGTGTTAGTTAGCAGGTGAAGTTGTTTAGCTGACGCAGCAGATGCTGTCAGCACACTTTGTTGGGTCTTGAACACGTCATTTATGCTGTCATCTTCTTTACGTTTTCTTTATTTATTTAATCTGTTTAAATCACTAAAACTCTTTTAGAAAAAGAAAAGAAGCTTAGTGCAATTGAGAATCTTGACTTTGTAATGAGAGTGGTTATCGATGATTTTCTTACTTTATACCGACCTTTTTATTTTTGACACTTTTGACTTCCTTAGGTTGTTTGCCGTCCTTTATACACTATTTGATTACTTTAAAAAAATGATGACATCTTCTCTGTAGCCATCAAAGTGATGGCCTTTGTCATTAAGAGCCTGTTTGGATGGATTTAAAAAAAAAACAGCTTATAAGCTGAAATAGCTTATAAGTAAAAAAAAAAAAAGTTGCTATAGAGTTCATTTAAATTGGCTTATAAGTTGCTTATAAACTGTTTTCAGCTTTTTTGAGTGTTTAGCTGCTCAGCTTAAAGTCATTTTGTGCTTAAAATAAGCTCAAAAAAATAATTGGGCTCATTTGACTTAGCTTATCTAAAGCAGCTTATAAGCTGAAAATAGCTTATAAGCCCAAAAAAATAAGTTAGACTACCCCAACTTAATTTTTTTTAGCTTATAAGCTGTTTGCAGCTTATAGGCATAAGCCCATCCAAACAGGCTCATAGTCCAACTTTTTTTTTTTTTTGGCTTATAAGTTGTTTTCAGCTTATAAGCTGCTTTAGATAAGTTAAGTCAAACAAACCCAATTAATTTTTTGGGTTTATTTTAAGCACAAAATGACTTTAAGCTGGCCAGTCAAACACTCAAAAAAACTGAAAACAGCTTATAGGCAACTTATAAGCCAAACCAAATGGGCTCTAAGATATCAAAATTTGCATGCAAAAAAGAGAAAAAAGAACTTTAGAGCAAAATCTCTATGGTCTTATTCAAATATATGATAGAAACTTTGTCCTTGAAAATATTTAAAATAGAAGTTTTACCTATTTTTCCTTCCACCAAACTCTGTTAAAAGTCTTTTCAAAATATAATATCAACTTTTCTTCCTTTTGTTACTTTTCCAATCAATGTTTTATGTTACAAGCTTACTATTATTATAAAATGTTTTGTAATTAACATTATTAAAATGTTTGATCTTTGTATTTTGCTCAAGAGTGGAAGGATCCCTTCATATGAGGTGTGTTTCCACTTACTTCAAGTTAGAAACATATTTTCTTCGGAAGAGGTCCAGATATGCCTCTCAATTATACTAAATTACATGGATATGCCCTTCGTTTAAAGGTAGGTGCACACATGCCCTTAACGTTATGTAGTGTCATTCATGCCCTTGAGTTAACGGAAACCTTACAAAAATATTGGAGGGCAAATTTGTGCAGTTCCGCATAGTATAGGAGCATATTTGATCCACTGAAATTTCTAAATATTATGGCACGGAAGCAACAATATGACACAAAATATCACTACATTCCAAAACATAAAAAACATTTGCAATTACAATTCATGCATCCACCATTACATTACATCTAAATTATATAACTAAAAGATCAAATGCAATTACAACCATCTTTTAAAGATTGTTTTCACAAACAAGAGCACCATTTTACATTTTCAAAAGATTTGTCTTACTAATGATAATATCTTTTTTTTTTGTCAATTTGTTGATGACCTGGATAATTCTTTCTAGATATTTTTCGTCTTCTCAGTCCCAATATCTACACGATAATGCATGCAACAACTGCATATTGTACCAATAGTTCTTAGACTTTTTTTGTAGTGCACTTTATGCTAGCCAATGATTTTTTTGTACTCCATTTTAAAACTCCACACTTATCGTGCAACCCACACTTTGCTCTCTTATTCTTTCACTTGTTTATGAAATGTTGGAAGCTTCGAGTTCTTCAAATAGTTGTGGAAGGGCTCGTCACTCCATCCACAACATGGACTCCAAACTGCCTATTGTACCAATAGTTCTTAGATTTTTTTTGTAGTGCAGTTTATGCTAGCCAATGATTTTTTTGTACTCTATTTTAAAACTCCACACTTATCGTGCAACCACACTTTACTCTCTTATTCTTTCACTTGTTTATGAAATGTTGGAAGCTTCGAGTTCTTCAAATAGTTGTGGAAGGGCTCGTCACTCCATCCACAACATGGACTCCAAACAATTCTACTAAATTATGTTATGCGTGAAATTCGCGAAAGGGCCAGACCACATTAAATTTTATGTAAGACCATATAAATCCCTAAAATGTAATATTCTCTCTATTATTGCTATCAAAATTTCACCGCGGGAGACGTTTTTTCAGGTGTCATAAGTCTAATGTAAGTTATCTTTTTTTCCTTGTGATTTTTTGGTGGCAGATCTGTAATGAATTTTTTTTATGTTTATGTTTTGTGCGGCAGTTGTTGCATGCATTATTGTATAGATATTGGGAATGGGAAGACGAAATATATCTAGAAAGAACTATCCAAGTCATCAACAAATTTAAAAAAGAAGAAGATATTATCATTAGTAAAACAAATCTTTTGAGGAAAAATGGTGCTCTTGTTTGTGATAATCTTTAAAAGATGGTTGTAATTGCATTTGATCTTTTAGTTGTATAATTTAGATGTAAAGTAATGATGGATGCATGGATTGTAATTGCAAATGTTTTTTATGTTTTGGAATGCAGTGATATTTTGTGCCATATTGTTGCTTTTGTGCCATAATATTTAGGAATTTCAGTGGATCAAATTCAATTATGCCCCTATACTATACGGAACTGCACAAATTTTCCCTCCAATATTTTTGTCAGGTTTCCGTTAACTCAAGGGCATGGATGACACAACGTAACGTTAAGGGCATGTGTGCTCCCACCTTTAAACGACGGGCATATCCGTATAATTTCGTAAAGTTGAGGGGCATATCGGGACCTTTTCCGTATTTTCTTTGGTGCGTTGTTTTCTGATTTTGACAGCTTACTGATTTAGCAAGAGCCTTTGTAATGATACTTCGGTGATTAATAAGAAAAAAATAATTACCAAAAAAATGATGCAGATACTTGATTACTAGCTTTTCGAAGTAAGAGATTACTTGTTATGGTTTTTAGTCTGGAAAACACTCAATCCAAAGGCCATTCATGGAGTACAAGTGCAAAGTAGACTTGATCTACTAACCCTGAGATATATTAATGTTGTCGTCATATTTATTTATGAAACCAAATTATTATATTTTTTTAGGGTCGACCCGTGATCTTTCTCAATCGTCAATACTAACGATATCAGAAGTGAGGATGCTATATCAATCTTCTTAAAGAATAAAGTTCTGAACTCTACCCCTCTTGTTTGATTTGATCTATAAATATAAAGCAACTTTTGAATTAGATGCACGTTGAAATAGTATTCAGTATTAAAATCTTTAGTAACTCAAGTTAACAATCACTTCAGAACTTTATGTATGACCAATATATATATATATATATATATATATATATATTTGTATAATAATCAATGTCTTGTCGTTATTGTCGAGCTTTATTGTTTAGTAGGTTAGTTTCCCAAAAAAGAAATTAAAAAAAGAGTACCTATGTTTATATTCGCACAAATCGGAATACAAAAATTGAGATATATATGTCATAACAAAAAATTATAGGCAATTATCTATAGTTAGCACTTTCAATTACATATGTTTTAAGTGATCTAATAGTATAAAAATAATTACACTTAAATGTGTAAAAGTACAATATACCAAAAAACACGACAATGAGGCGGTCAGACGTGCAATATGGAAATTACAGCGGGTTTGAAGATAAGCCAAGTAAAACAAATATAAGCCATCAGTTCTTAATAACTAAAAAAAATGCTTTCATTCCGCGGTTGAAAATTCAACAATCAAGAGCAAAACAATGCAGGCCATAGGTTTCAAACATCCATTCAACTACCGTTCAAAACACTCATATATACCTTTACCTCTCTATCATTTCAAACTTAGCCCAGAGAAGACCATCTCCAAGAGAGAAAAGTGACAAAAATAAAAAAGAAAAGAAAATAAAAAAAATATCACAAGTAAAAAAAGTTTTTTTTTTTTTTTAAAAAGAGAGTAGAAATGGCTTGTAGAAATGGGGTTGCTTTCTCATTGGTCTCTCTGGCCTTAACTTCCCTTCTATTTGCATCCCAAGCAAATGCACAAGCAGCAGGCTATGTGAGTCCATATTGTGTAAAAGCCTTGGACAAACCATTTTGCTCTGAAGTTGTCAAGGTCGCTGACACGTGGCAAGAGGCAATCACAGAAGTGCTATCAGAGACAATTATGCAATCCACATTGGCAGAACCAATTATGGCTAGTTTATTAAAGACATTGCCTTCTACAACTGATGCAAAATTAAAAGATGACATTGGAAGTGGCTGCAGAAAGTCATATAATGATGCACTTCAAACATTGAAAGAGGTTGAAGAGTTATTAAAAACAGGTGACAAGACTAAAAGTGCAAACACCAAATTATCAGCAGCAATGTCAAGATTGGATGATTGTGAAGATGAATTCAAGAAAATACCAATGCCAACTGAATTTGCAACATTTTATCAAGGTAGTAAGAAATTGCTTAGCACTTGCTTGGCTGTTGAAAGAACCAGGCCTGATCTTGTTTAATGAAGAATTAAGATGGGAAGGTGAAAATTCATTTCAAATTTTATTATTATTGGATGTACCATGTTTTGTAAGAAATGTATTGGGTATTTGGTTTGATGAAATCTAAATAATCTATGACATGTAATTTCATCACTGGATGAATAAAGTGCTTTGTTTCACTTTCACCCTTAAAGAATGAGGTGGTGCGATTTGTCAAGCACAAATCCTTATTATTACAATGATTTTTGCAACATGTCGTACCTCTGTTTTTGACAGTGTTGTTAATAAATAAATTTGATAAGTTCTCATTGTTTATTTTACCTTGAATTATATAATCACATTTTCCACATTATCAAGAGGCAAGGGCATATAACCCTATGCCATTACTTATAATCAAGGTTACAATATATCTATTTGGCGCGATTGATATAGCGATCGTGTTGTAATGTACATCGATTTAGAAAGGGTTATGGTAAATGTCTACTTATAATTGACTTGTGGCATATAAACAAGACGTCTTAAATATTCAAGATACTTTAAGTTAAAGTTAGCTTACAATGAGAAGTTGTACTCTATAACTCAGTGTGGTATAATGACAAAGGTTCCCCCTTTTAATTAATTAGAGGTCTCAAAATTAGAGACTTGAGAATGAAATCTCCTTCGGTAGGGAGCTCTAAGAGCTCGCACTTAGGGAAACACCGACACAGTTTCGATTTAGTCGGCCAGTGAGTTCTTTACATTAGATGTTTGGAAAAAAAAATTAGGCTAGTAATTTTGGACACTGAATACTTGAGCTAATAGAAAAAATAACAACAAGAGATGTTCTATTATGTTAAAGAATACACTAGTCCCTTATCAAAGGGATTTATAATGGTTTTGGATAACTCCACATATTGCTTTAATATTTTTAGTTGAATGCTTAGATTTAATACTTGGTACCAAAGCCACGCACCAACTTTGCTTTAGACCATTCTTAATTAGCCTGTTGAGCCGACATGGTTATCAATAGTCTATTGGCACTTCTTTTTGGGATTTTCCTTGTAAGTCTCTCGTACGGATTGAGGTAATACTAACACTTAATTAGTAGAAAAAATTTGAGGGAGTACAATATATTGTGGTAAGAATTTTTTAGTCACTATTGTTAGGAAAAAGCTATTACCCTGCATGGAGTAAGTAGATGTTTGGCCATAAGAATTATTCACTTTATTCCGGAATTCTTTTTCACTTTTTTCACTTTTGGCCCTAAGAATTTCGATACCAAAAACTCAAAAAATTTGTTTTTAAATTTTTTTCACTTTTTCACTTTTTTTACAACTACATTTCACCAAAAACTATAATTTCAAAAACTATGACCAAACACAACTTCAATTCCAAAATTCCAAAAAAAGTGATTTTTTTATTTTTTATTTCTACGTTTTTTTTTTTAATTTCTATGGACAAACCCGGCTTAAATATATACATGAAATGTGACGCGCAAACATGTTTCTTTTAATACGGGCTGCAGAAATAGGTAATAATTAATTATAAACGTTAGTATCGACATTCGGGAAACTTCCCTAAAGTTGTCCACGGTCCCGCTCCCAATGGGATTTATTGAGCCCAGAGGAAATGCCACGCAATAATTTGAAAAGGAGATTTATCAATAAATTTTGAAAAGGAGACGCACCACTACGAAATTTGACCATGCTGAAGGCCCAATATGGGCAAATGGTCTATCAAATGCGGAAGAAAGAAGAATGGGCCTCTTCCCTTTTCTTTATTTTTCCTTCTACTTGCAAGACATTGTTTTTGCGCGGATTGCCCTTCTTTTGGAGTGGTCTTTAAATTTTGCCCCTCATATTTATGATTTTTAAATTATGCTCCTCATATTGTGGTCTTTAATTTTTGCCCTTTGTGTTGCAACCCTAAGCGTTCACGCATAAATCATGAGGTTCTGGGTTCGAACCCCCGCTCAAGCATAAATTAAAAAAAAATTGCAAAGCAAGATTTGGGTCGCGAGTATGCCGGACCCGACATACATTTGTTAAGGAATTACCAAAGTTATGCTGGACCCGGCATACTTTGCCTTATGGGCAGACTTGGCATAAGTATGTCGGGTCCGGCATAACTTTGGTAATTTCTTAACAAGTTTATGCCGGGTCAGCCATATTTATGGACAAACTTTTAATGAGACTAGACCAGTAAATCATAACAAACCAATAAAGAATGTGGATGTTTTGTTCTACCTAAATGTATCTTAATGCATATTCAGGTCTTAAAATGTTGCAAATGTACCTCAGTCTGTTACTGTTAGTATTTGCACTTACCAAGTTGTGCAAATTGACACATCCTACGATGCACCAGTAGATAAAATATAAAAACAATATCAACATTTTATGAGCATGCTTTGTTTCTGCCAATGTATGATCTGTTTCTTTCCCAACGTTACTGCTTTGTTGATGTTAAGTTCAATTTGGTTGCCAGTATGCGGAGTTTGAACTAACCAAATCTGGCTTATAAAACAAAGTCTATGTCTTAAGGAAAAGTTATGCCTTAACTAAAAGTCTGCCCCATAAGGCATAACTAGGAAAAGACTTTTAGTTAAGGTTTAATTAAAAGTTTGCCCATAAGTATGTCGGATCCGGCATAAACTTGTGAAGGAATTACCAAAGTTATGCCAGATCTGACATATTTATGCCAAGTCTGCCCATAGGGCATAAGTTTGCCGGGTCCGGCATAACTTTGGTAATTCCTTAACAAATGTATGCCGATGGGAGCATAGCGAAATTTAAACTCTGCCTTGCGAATTTTTTTAAATTTTGACTGAGTGGAGGTTCAAACCTGGAACCCATGAATTTTAGCCGAAGGGCAAAATTTAAAATTTTTAAATATGAGGGGCAAAATTTAAAGACCACCCCAAAAGAAGGGCAATTATGCGAATTGCCCCTTGCAAGACTGGCCATTTTGCTGCTACAATCGTTGCAACTTGCAACAGTTGAAGATGTAGTTAGATGGAAGATTGACAAAAGTAGCTATTCATCCAGTTGTCTAGTTTCTGTATTAGTATTGATATTATTACTCTCCATTATTTTCAATGTGACTTCTTTTTTACTATATTTCTTTTTCATACCTGATTTGATATGTTTTACTTAAATCGAGGGTTTATCAGAAACAACCTCTCTACCTTCACAAATCACAAGGTAGGAGTAAGGCTACGGTTAAATGTGTAACTTTCTCGAATTAAATTAAAAAAATGTGTTCTTTCTAATATCTTAAACATAGATGAGATTATCACACTTCATGAAGGTATTAGGAAAGGCAAAAGTCCTGAATTCGAGTCTTATTGCCGTCTATTATTAAAAAAAAAATTCACGTGTTTGATTTTATAAAAATAAATAAATGTAAGAGAGCATATTAAAAATATAATTAAATACATAAAAAGTATGCCTTTGACGACGACAGTTTGTTTTTAGTCTCGTATTTGATGATGCCTCCATAAAATTTCATTTAAGAAAGTTGTATTCCTTGTGTTAATTATTTGTATTTGCTTTGTACGACTAATCATTATCGAAAAAGATGAGAATGAAAGAGAGAAGACAGGGGACCAAAACCGCAAAATGTCAAATAAGGCACATGAACATTAGCATCAGTGGAGAAGAGTTTCACAGGGCCACATTCTTTCTTTTCCTTACACCTCATATTTGGTTGCTGTGTTGCTTTTTTGTTTTCATCCCATTCACTAAAACATTACTCTAAAATAGCGGAGAAGAGTTTCACAGGGCCACATTCTTTCTTTTCCTTACACCTCATATTTGGTTGCTGTGTTGCTTTTTTGTTTTTATCCCATTCACTAAAACATTACTCTAAAATAGGCCAAACCACTCCACTCCCAACTTTGTTCTTCTACACGCTTTGCCACTTTAATATTTTGTTGAACAATTCAGTTTTTCTATTAATTATTATTATTATTATCATCCCCGGTTCATATGATTTTTCTCATATAATTCTTGCATACTTTCTGAGAAAACATTTAATAACATTAATTATTAGAGCATTTGTCGCACTATCATTTATCTCTCTCTTGAACGTCTTACTTATTATACACTCCACAAATTAAAATATTAAGAGTAGATTTGCACATTTTTTTTTTTTTTGGTGATTTTACCTTTTCTTGTAAGCACGCCCACCAAAACGCACGCTTACTGTCATGGGCGGCTTTCCAGCCATGCCCCATGACCCCTTGGGCGCGCCCCATGGCGCCATGGCAAGCCTCTCAGCGCCCAGCGCCATGGACGGCCCCGTGGTCTCGGACGCCCCAAGTGACAAGGTTGCTTCTGCCTATGTCACCCCATCAATGTCCCTCGTGCGCGCCCCTGCGCTGGCCGTGCCCCAACGCGTGCCCAGCGCCCAGTGTCAATGCAGCTCTGCTACAGTGCCCGCGCCCCAGCGCGCGCGCGCATGACAGTGCCCCGGCCGAGGGTGCACATGAACCTGCTCTAGTTAGGTCTCTTTTGTTGTAATTATAGAGTAGTTTACTTTATGTATTTTTGGTTGTGTTTCTCTAGCAAATCCATGTCTAGTTCTATGACTTGGGTTTTTATTTTTAAAGCATTATTAGGGGGGATCAAGTGTCACGACCCAATCCCGTGGGCCGCGACTGGTACCCTAACTGGGTACCCATACGTACCTACCTAACAGAGTTGGCGAACCAGACAGAAAATTCACAATAGGTGTTCACAGATTCAAGCTAATACAATTACGGCGCGCGCGAAAATATATACATACATAAACATAGCGAAACTTATACATAAGTCGATGAGGCTAACATAACGGACGAAGTCACAAAATCGTACGTACCTACCTGAACAGTAGCAACCCGTAACCCACATACATATCTACAGGCCTCTAACAGACATACAGAATCATATGACGGGACAGGGCCCCGCCGTACCCAGAATTACCGTACGTACAGAATATACAAATGTCAGAAGATATATACCAAAAGTACACGCTCCGGATCAAAGGAGCTCTCCAAAATAGCAGAATCTGTGCCCTAGACTGGCGGCGTATCACCGGGTGCGTCGGTACCTGCGGGCATGTAACGCAGCTCCCGAAGAACCGGGGGTCAGTACGAAAAATGTACCGAGTATGTAAAGCGAAAATATAACAACATAATCATAGTCTGAATCAGAAGCACAGAAATACAGCGAACGGAATCATAATCCAACGGACAGACAGAGGTATACCGGACAGAGTCATAATTCAGACAGACAGACGGAAGTATACCGGACAGAATCATAATCCGAACGGTCAGACAGAAAAGTACCGGACATAATCATAACCCAGACGGACAGACAGAATCATAGTCCAGACGGACGGACAGAATCATAATCCATACGGACAGACAGAAGTATGATCCAAACGGACGGACAGAATCATGCATGCAGAGTCATACAGAGTCATACAGAGTCATGTGCTTATATAACTACTGATAGCACATACATACATACATACATACATACATACATACAGATCCCGACCCTCTCATGAGTGGCGCGGTAACAGAACCCGACCCTCTTAATACGGGACGCGATGGACAGACAGAATCAGATAATGTGCCATCCTAGCCGCCATCCCCATACACAGATCATAATATCATACAGATATAAACAGATCCCGGCCCGCACACCGAGGGACGCAGTGAATAATGCAGAGGAATATGCACGATAACAGAACCTGGCCCGGGACGCAGTGAAGGAAGCATTGAGACATCCACGAACAGATTAATGAGAAACCACATACATACAGATCATTATACAGACTCAATCAAACTGAAGTATGCCAAACGGAGAGTCAAATCAGAGTATTCGGATAGTGTTCATAATACGCGCCTATATCCTACTTGGGAAGGCACGACAGATTATTACCGGAATCAGATTTCCAGATGTCAAAACCATTTTGTAAGATTTATATAAAAAGTAGTCATATCATGATCAGAATAATAGTCCAGATGTTGCCTGTGAGAAACTGACAGAAATAGGGCAATTTGGGTCATACAAAAAGTGTCGGGGCCTTGTGGGCCCGCCTCGGACCAACTTGAGGCGACATACGTAAATTACTGATAATAGACCTTATGAGGTCATCCATAACCATTTGGAAGTATTCCGACTCCGTTTAGGAAAGTTTCATACAAAAGTTCACTTTAGGGACAAGTTATAAGAAAAGTAATTCAATCTTACTGAAGGAATTGGAGCGGATTTCCACCTCGAATTCTGAGGAACGGAGTCGTATTTAAGGCTCGCGGCCGAGCCTATTATGTTCAGAACATGCCTAAGAATGAAGGGGTAGGCTTTACATACCTCGATTGCGTCTTACGCTCGCTTGGCTTCGATTCCAATTTCGTCCAGAATCTACAAATGGTCAAGTTTACCAATTGTCAAATTCAAACCTTAAGACTCCAAGTTTATTATATATTTGCCTACCGAAATTTCGGCAGCACTTCCCCTATATATATAACATCCCCGAGACTTAGCTCGGCTTAATATATCAACACAGCAACCCAACAACAACATCAATAACAACAACAAGTATCACAAAACACATAATATGGCATAACTAGCCATCTTTCCGACTTAACATAACATCTTTCATTCCGACCTTACATTTCCAAACCAACCTTACCATTTTCATATTTATCACTTATCAAGGTCGTTACAACATACTTCGGAGGCATATCATATCGTTTTCACCAAATATACATAAAGTATACACAATATACAAGTTTCCTACCAAAAGCATAATTCACCCACAACTTCCAATCTTTTAGCAAACATGCTCATGATATATTTCTATCTTTCAACTTCATCAATGACAACCATGATTTGCCTCTTAATACTTTCATTTCCATTTTTACATAAGTGACAATAAATTTTCATAATTTCCTACAACAACTTAACAACCATTCTTCCATAACAACTAAAGTCATTATCCTTCCATTCATTTCACAATCACACCATTAACATACTAAATACAACAAATCCATTTTCATTTCAAACTCCTACATCACACGACCACACACTAAATTTTCCAACTTCCACTAATTCATTCAACTTTCACTTCCAATACAATTTCTACCATACTATAACTAGATTTCAACATGAATTCAAGTCATCATAGACATGCAATATATATGCATACTCACGGCCAACATGCATACAATCCCAACACACCAAATTTTCATGCTTTTCATTCATTTCCACTTACTACATCATACATACACCTCCCATAACATAACAAAAGCATAGAATCCTTACCTTTCTTCTTCACTTCTTAACTTGACCAAAATTGGTGGATAGAGAAAACAAACAACCGATTGTCCGAAACAACGACTCCACGTTACTTAGCACCCTTGAATTAGTAGGTTTACTTGAAGAATCAATTTTTTTGATGGCTAAATCTTGGTCTTGATTTTTGCAAGGAAGGGCCGAATGGTCCCTTATTTTTTTGCTCTTCTTTTGGTTTGTTCTTTCTTCTAGTTTCTTGAAAGCTCTAAAGGATAATGATACATATATATAATATGGTTCCTTATCTTAATTCACCACATGGAAAAATTGATTAGGGGCCATGGCTTGGGCCTCACCATGGCCGGCCACCCCTCTCAAAATGGGCCTTGTTTTCTATTTTTTCTTTTGAGCCCAATTGTTGGCTAAATAATTGTAATTCATGGAACAAGTTTTCGAAATTCCGATTTTTGCCCTTGGCCTCCTTTCGTAATTCCACACCAATGCATTCATAGCCGACACATTCATACCAAGTAAGGTCCAAATATGGCCTTATTTATTACAAGTCAATTTATCTCAAATTTTTCGAATAAGCAAAAATGCCGGATGTAACATCAAGCAATCAAAACTTTCAAGCAAGCAATCAATTCTCTGTACTGGTGTCTCTCCCCCTCGACACCGCTTGCTTTCTTTGTAATAGCTTTCATTAATGCAAACAAGCTTTCTTTCTAAATCTCAATTCACTTTTCTGTTCCCGCAATTGTTCTTGACATTGGTTTTCCCGCACGGCACTGACAGTCTCGTCTAGCGTGCGGAGGGAACCCCGATTGGCGGACAGTAACCTTGGAATCATCGGTTGCTTAGCCTTACGTCGCCCTTCCAAGAAGTCTCAGGAAGGCGCCGCGTAACATTACAAATGCACGTACGCTAATGTTTAGTAAGTATAGAGTAGTACAGTTAAGGAACACTGAAATATATTATTGCCAAATTCTCATTGTTGGATTGATAATTTAAAGTCTACTCTTGATTAAAAAAATAGATATCATCACCGCCACTATGTTCTATATGTTATATGAGATGTTTTATGTGTTGTAAAATATATACTCTTGTCACGAAACTAAGCCTAGGTTATTTCCCTTGAATTAAGGAATGTCCTTTCATAACTAGGAATCCTCGACATAAGTCTGTTTCACTAGTTATTTTCCAGGATAATCTAAAACGACAGCTTGGACTTTTATGGATTTATAAATGCTAAGCATTAACAAAAGCAGTCGTTTTCATCCCAACTGAAGTTTTACGAAAATATCTTCAAATGACAATAAACAATAGCAGTATAATAAAAGGATTAAATATTAGGTAAAACGTTTACATAGTCTATGCTTCTTCTATCCTTTTCTATATTTGGTTTACTTTTCCTTTTACATGAATAAAAAATAATTCCCTCCCCCACCCGGCAAACACACTGTGGTGCCTGAATCAAAATCTTGTCGTCAAGCAATATTTTGCCATCAAGGCTTACGATCTAATAATACTGATAATTAGTACTCCATCCGTCAAATAATAAGTGTCATTTTTGGTAAAAATACTCATATTAAAAAATTAATAATATAATATGAAGTTTACTAAATTACTCCTATATACTCCCTCTGTTCATTTTTACTTGTCCACTATTGACTTTACACACTTCTTAAGAAATAATCAATGAAGTATATATTTTTTACCATAATACCCATATTAATTGGTGTATAATTGTACTGGATTTAGAAAATGATTTGGAATGAGTAATTAATGCTAAGGGTAAAACAGGAAAAATAAATTATTTTTCTTTTGATATGCGAAAGTGGACAAGTAAAAGTGAAAATCTATATTTGGAAGAGTCCGTAAATTTTTTAACCCAAAAAATAACGTTTGGAACCAAACTAACCCTTTAAAAAAAAACTAGGCTTCACGCACAGAATATGTGCGTAAAGTACACTTTGGTCCTTTCACGTACAGAATCTGCGTGTGAAAATGCGTAACAAAAACCCACCAGAAGCCTCCCATTTCCAGCATATTCTTCTCTTTCATTTCCTCCCTTTTCACCCTTTCAACACAATTTTGCACTTCCAAAAGCATGTCTCAAAGTTCCGAAACTTCAAAGTTAGCTATATAATCCGATATTTGTGAATGCGGTTATTACTGTAAACTAAAAACATCAAAGACCCAAGATAATCCGGGTTGCCTTTTTTGGCGTTGTAAAGTGCCCGAAGTACGTGTTTTTACATTTTTTAGTGTTTTTTTTTTCACGTTATCCACATATTTTATTTTAAAAAACTGATTTTCTTGTAATGTTTATAGGATATGGGCGGTTGCAAACACTTTCGGTGGGAAGATAGCATTCACGTGGATAAAACGATGGTGGTGAAGTTTAAAAATCCACTTTTTGATAGAGATACCGCGACTTCATGTATCTCTAGGGATACCGCTGAGTTAGACTCGCAATTTAAGCTTGTGGAAGCTGAAGAAAAATTGAACTTTTGGAGGTCTTGCTCACTGGTTCCGAAAAAAAAAACAAATTTTGCTCAAGGCTAACCTTAGAGACGCTCAACACGAGAAAATAGCTTTGAAAGAAAAACTTAAATTGTGAAAGATTATTTGTGCTATCTTATTGTTGTTTATTATTTATATGTAGTTTGTTTATTAAGTTTAGTATTTCTATGGATTATGTTTTCTATTAGTTGTACTTTTTCCCCTATAATGTAATCCGCACCCTTTATGTACTAATTTATTTGTGTTTCTTTGTTAAATTGTCAGTTGTTGAACTTTTTATATACTATTAACTCTAAGGTGCTTATATAAATTAATAATAGACTTTAACAATAAAAGCAAATTAAAAACATGCCAAACTAATTCAAATTGAAGACTTCATCATAAAATAAAAATACAAATTAACAGTCTTAGTCCAAAACTTAAATGACCCATAATATAAGACAGTGAGCCTAAATAGACCCTAATCGTCATCAGAATAGAAGTCCTCAATATCGTCCTCAGAATGATATTGGCGGTCTCTTAACACACATTTTTTTAAGAGATGTTAGTTCTCTACCCGTTGATGATGCTTGTTCTTCGGCCAACTTTAGCATGTAAAATCTATAACGTCTTGCCAGCATTTTTTTGTTTTCTTTTTTAATCCTTTGTACGGTAAACTCGCAAATTTCTAGACCTACTCGAGGCATGGTTATTGAGTACCTTGTTGGGATTGGAGCGTTGAGATTTTTCAAGTCACGAACAAGCCGTTATGATTTGGCAAGACGATGTGACCATTCTCAACGTAACCTGCGATAATATTCTCGCGGATCTGAATATTTCACACTGCAGAAATCATCATTACGCTCTATAAGAAGGTGAGGGTTCAATCCTTTTACTTTGAAATCACTGTTATCACTCGAAAAACTGCTATCATTTGAACTCTCATCATCACTGCTATTTGGTTCTTTTGGAAGGAGTAAAGACCAAGCTGCGTTCTACCACTCGACATTGAATACGTTGTAGTCTAATAACAAAAGAAAGGGCTACTTATATAGTTGCAAACCTCCAAGTACCCTCGATGGAAGGGGGTGGGGGTGGGAGTTCTTTATGACCTTACCTACTTACTGTTATATCCCGCATTTTCAGAGCATGAGCGTGACACGTGCTTCCTCAAAAAATTGACAATCATGTTGTTGCTACATAATTTAAACTCACGTTGATAGTGTTGTATCCCGTATTTTTGAACGTCAGATTATTTGTAAGCTGGGGTGGGGCCCACACGTCAAGATTTTTTTTGGAACATGTGACAAGTTAGATGAATCACATATGTAAAGTTAAACACAACTCATGGAGGACCCTTGGGCCAAATCAAAGTGGAAGCCCTCCAAACGAATATTTTTAAGAAAACATTTTCGGGTGACCTGACTTCGAGGGGCAAAACCGGTATTATAAGTTTGGAATTTGGAAAAATATCAAGAAATAGAAGTTGTAGATAATTGAATTATCTTTCCAACCATAGGTCGTGGGTTCCCAGGTGACGTCGGTACAAGGAGATATGGACGTTGAAAGGTCCAAATGTCAGTGGGCTAGACCCAACTCGGGCCCAACCGGGTTAGGCCCATGACCCATGGTTATTTAAGTAAAATTTCAGCCTTTCCCCCTCATTTTCACACCAAAACACCCAGAAATTTCTGGAGGAAAAGAGAGAAGATATCCTAGAGAGAAAAATCAATTTTTGACCAAAATCCGAGCCCCGAATTCCGAAGCCCATGAAGAGAAAAGTGTTGTACGTCGCGTTGTCTTCGATTTGAGCTAAAAATCAACCAAGGAGGAGAGTGATAACATGGTGGCTGCCTACTTAAGGTAATATGAAAGTTCCTTTTCATTGTTAACAAGTTTATTTAAAGATTTAACGAATTAGAACGGAAGAAATAGCGATATAAATTCGTTTATCGGTGTTGATGTGGTAGCCGTATAGGGGCTGTTTTGGTGGGGTATGATGAGCTAATTTTATTTATTATGTTGGTTGTGTTGTTGAGGTCTTGTGATGGAAATGGAGGAAAAATGGTTTAAGATGGCATGAAAAATTGTTGGAAAATGATTATAGGAACTTATGTGATTTTAATGTAATTTTATGTAAATATGGAAATTGAGTTTTAAATGTGAATGGCTATGTTGATTGGTGAATTTGGAAGGATGCTAGTCCATATTGGCATGAAAGATTGATTGTTAAGTTGTTATGGGAAGTTCTGTGATTTTATGGTAGATTTATGTAATTATGAAAATGAAATTGTTAAGGTGTGAATTATGATTATTGTTAATGGAATTGGGAGATGAAAATGTGTTATGAATATTTATGTCGAAGATTAGAGGTTTCGGATAAATTATGGTTTTGGTGGGATTTTTGTATATTTTGTAAATATTTCGTAAAATAATATAAAATGCTTCCGAATTGTATTGGAGTGATCTTGATTAGTAAATGAATATGAAAATGTTGATATTGATTTGAAAGTGCAAGGTTGGTTTGGAAGTTGTTGCACTATTTGGAAAAGAAGGCAATTTATGTTAGAATGCGTTTCAAATCGATTGTTGATGTTATTGGTATTGCTATTGGTATGGTTGTTGATATTTTGGCCGAGTTAAAATCTCGGGGATGTTGTATGTATAGGGGAGATGCTGCCCAAATTTTTGTAGCCCAAGTATTGGGTTGAGATTAAATTCCTAAAGCCTAATAATTAATATTTGGTAAATGTGACCAATTGTAGATTTTGAAGGAAACGGGAATTGAGTTTGGAGAAGCGTAAGGAGCGAATAAGGTATGTAAAGCTTTTTTACCTTTCCTTCTCTTGGCATGTCTTAGGTTTGATAGGTTTGGATACGAGCCTCGGGGATGACTCTACTCTTAGGAATCCGCGCCTAAATTTGCCCCTTTTTCATTCAGTAGAATTGAATTAAATATTTTATGAATAGTAAAAAATTGCCTAAACACCTAGAACTTGCGCAACTAGGACCCGACTACTTTAAAACTCTCACAAGTGACGTCATGAAGTGTAACATACGTAAATTGTGTACGCCACCTCAGTTAACCCGAGGTGGGCCCACTATTCCCGATTCATCTCCTATTGTATTATTGTCTTATTTTCGAGTGATATTAAAGGAAAAGTTTTAACTATTCTTCTAACTACTAAACGACAATTGTTTCAAATATTCCGTTGAGTCTTATAAACTATTTTGGAACATGGGGGTATGAGATGTATTTCGGGGTTACTCTGTTCCTTAATTCCAAATTTGATTGTGATTCTTATTTATTTTCCGATATGATTGATATCTTAATTTTCAAATGACAGTACGTGTGATGAGTCCATTGAGTTTTGATATGTCTGTTTATGATTCGTATGCACCTTCTGATATAAGTAGTAAATCCGATATGAGTATTCAGATATAAGTATTTTGTTACAAATATTCTGATATGGGTATTTTGATATAAGTATTTTGATATAAGTAACCTGATATGAGTATCCTCTGTAAGCCTTAATGTCCCCAACTTCTGTATACGATCTCGGATAGCTTGAAAATGCCCATAGAGGTTTCTGTACTAAAACGCTCGTAACTTTCTGATACTGAGTTCGATCGACCCGAAACCTGTTTCTGAGCCTTCAGATGTCAGTAAGTGTGTGTGTGTCTCTATCGGGTCTTGATTTGTGTGCACATGGTTTCTCACGGCTCTGCTCGTGTATATCTGAGTATGTCTTTTCACTGCGTCCCGAGCCAGGTTCTGTTATCGTGCACTTCCTCTGCATTGTTCACCGCGCCCCTCGGTGGGAGATCCGGGTTCTGTTATTGTATATGATGATATGGGGACGGCGTCCAGGATGGCATATGATGATATGGGGACGGCGTCCAGGATGGCATATGATTCTATTCACCGCGTCTCTCCCTAGAGGGCCGGGTTCTGTTACCGTGTCCCTCGCTAGAGGGCCGAGATCTATTATCTGTTATCTGTGTATGCATATGATGACTTATGATTTCGGCATACACGATTTGTGTTCTGAAAGTAAGAATTTTGATGTCTCGGATAAGGTACTTACCTTCTGTACTTTTGATTCTGATTATGGTTCTGTCTGTTATACTTCTGTGCTCCTGACTCCGACTATGATTCTGTTTACTGCACTTCTTGCCTTACATGCTCAGCACATATTCCGTACTGACCCCCTTTCTTCGGGGGTTGCATTTTCATGCCGCGCAGGTACACCCAGATGATGCGAAGTCATTATAGAGGATGTTCCAGCAGAGTTGGCAAGCTCCATTTGTTCCTGGGGTGCCACCGAGTCAGAGTTTGTATGTGTGCTTCTTCTGGATTGATGTTAGAGACTTTGCAGACAGAGTCGTGGGTATAGTATGTCAGTTGTGTATGCGGCTTCATCAGCCGATATGTCATTCTGTATTATGTTTAAATTTTGTACGACCATAGATTCTGTTTAATTTGGAAAGCATCGGACAAGCATATTTTGAGAGTTTATTATATATTTTATTTTTATTTGATTTAAAAAGTCTACCAAGATTATGTGTGTCCCAAAGGTCTGTGGGTTCGCTCGGCTTCGGATGTGGGGCCGGGTGCCCATCACACCCTAGCGGAATTAGGGTGTGACACTTACCTTATTATAAGAAAAATATTAATCTTCATCAGATATTTCACAATCCGAATCCCACTTGGATCTAAATATTGTGTTAGACCGTACACCCTATTCTACCATGTGGTAAAGTATTTGCATCTGATTGTTCTCTTTGCGAAAACGATTAAGAGCAAAGTTACACTCTTATGGAGTTATATGAGGCATTGACATAGCACGTTTATTTAGGCATTTAATGTCACGACCCAAACCGATGGGCCATGACTAGTGCCCGAGTTGGACACTTGTATACGAACCTGTTAGATATAATCAGACTGATACTAAGGACAATGTGGAAATATGCCATATATCAGAATGAACCTGTCTCCAGAGGAGTCACAGTTAACCAAACATAACAAAATACGCAAGCCGACAAGGCTGCCCATATACACGGGAATATCCAAAACAAACTACATCTATATAGTTGACCAAACCATATACATAACCCGCATATGTCTACAGACCTCTAAGAGTATAACAAAGCCTATACCAAAGGATCTGTACCAAATGACTCAAGCTTCGGAACAATGGAGCTCCCCAACCAGCTGAGTAGCAGTCCTAAGCTGGAGGATTACCGAACTGAGTATCTGTACCTGCGGGCATGAAACGCAGCCCCCGAAGAAAGGGGGTCAGTACGGAAAATGTACTGAGTATGTAAAGCATGAAGTATAGTAATGAAGATCATGACTAAGTAAAAGATGATAGGAGACAAGTATGATAATCAAGAAAGACCAAAGTATCTGTACCTTATGAGGTGTGAGTCATGCATATATATAATATACCGTACCCGACCCATTATGGGACTCGGTGAATGAAGTCATATATATATATATACCGTACCCGGCCCTCTAGTGAGGGACTCGGTGAAATGGTCATATATATACCGTACTCGGACCTCTAGTGCGGGACTCGGTAAAATGATCATATATATACTGTACCTGGCCCTCTAGTGAGGGACTCGGTGAAATGATCATATATATACCGTACCTGGCCCTCTAGTGAGGGACTCGGTGAAATGATCATATATATACCGTACCCGGCCCTCTAGTGAGAGACTCGATGAAATGATCATATATATACCATACCCGTCCCTCTAGTGAGGGACTCGGTGAAATAATCATGTATATACCGTACCCGACCCTCTAATGAGCAACTCGGTGAACAATACAATGAAACTATGCACGATTACGTACCCGGCTCGGGACTCGGTGAATGATACATTAATAATATGCACGAATAGAATATTAGGAGAAATCATGTATAAACTGAAACATCATTTGAGACTCGATAGAATAATTAGAATAAGCCAACACTTGAGAATCAAAGACAACTGTCATGTCAGGCACTACTGAGAACTAGAGTTCATCAGAGTCATGTATGTTCATCGTTCGCTCATTTTATGTAATTCATGCAAAAAGAAATAAGGTATAGCCTTATATACACCCTGGAGCCTTTAGAGGTAGAGTCATCATCAATGGATAAAATTGAGAAAATCTAGAAGTAGCTCTACATTTTCATATTCGCTTTGAAATCATAAACTTGAGTTCTTAAAACACAAAATCATCATTATCGTTGTCACCATCATAAAATCATTCTTATGCTCGACACCATGAGAAGCTTTTAAGAACCATGGACTTTTAGCTTTTGAAAACAAGAATGTTACGGAAACATTTATGAAATCATACCATAGGAAGCCTTTGAAAGAAAGGGACGAGCCTTAACATACCTGTTCAACCTCCTAATGGCTACGCCTATGCGTCCGAACTCGCAAGTCTACATTCGAGAGGATTCACACAAATGTTAGCCTCTTTATCGCACACTTATTCCAAGTTTCAAATCAAACTATTCTATATTCTACCGAAAATCAGGCAGCATCTTCCCTGTTTATATGCCTAGCCGGAATTCTCAATTCAACAACCAACAACAATCACAACAATACAAACATTAACCATAATATTTTCAACTCCAAAATACTTCATAAACATCCCATATGGTGTTTGTCCCTTATTTCCATCACAAAATAATTTTATAACAATTTTATAGCTCCTTCTCCGTAAATAAACCAAGATTAACGTTAATAGCAAGAGATTCATACCTTTATAAGAATGTTATATCTTCACTCCCCCCACGTTGATATTAAGCCACAACGCGTTAATACACAATTTCGTAGTTGCAACTATACGTCGTCTTGACCGGATTTGGGAATTATACCTGATTTTGGGCTAAAAAGTTGATGGTTGGAAGGTTTGGGAATTTCTGGAATATTTGATGAGGTTTTGGGTGTGTTTAGTCGAAAATGAGGGGGTATCCCCCTTTAAATAGCAGTCCAGGTTTTGCCTGGACCGACTTAGAATTCATTCTGCGCATTCGCGCCCCCTTTGGGCGCATTCGCGCAGCCTTAATTTTTCTGTTTGCGCCTTCATTTAGTAAAAAGGTCATAACTCTTGATCCCGATATTGTGTGAGGGCCCATGACCTATGGTTGGAAAGCTGTTCAATTATCTACAACTTTCATTCTTGGCATTTTGCCAAATTCCAAACGTATAATATCGTTTTGGACCCTCCAATTCAGATCGTCCGAAAATGTTTCCTTAAATCGTGCTTTTGGAGGGCTTATGTCCATATTTGGTTTAAGGGTCCTTCTTAGGATTTTCTCAACTTTCCATGTACTATTCATATATCTCTTCATATTTCCTTTATAAAAGTCTTGACGTATGGGCCCCACTTGGCTTACTGTGACGAGGGCTTTTCATCAAGCAACATATGGACCGGCTCACCCCCATGGTCTCCAAATGTCATACATATATGTATTATTATACTCAGATCATCTAATCTTCATCCCCAATCCTTGTATAACTTTACTCTTTTCCGAGCTCGTATCCCGCCGTCTACGATCTTGTAGCGCGAAATTTTTTGGGGTGTAACATTTAAGCCTTACTGAAGCTAACTTTTGCTCTAGTGCTTCAGCCTTCCTAACACGCCAATTCCACTCTTCTCTCATTGTTTTATTGTATTCTCGACTGAATCTTTTGTTAGGGTTATTTGAGTAATGAAAATCATCATCATCTAGTTCCGATGTCCTACCCATTGCTTCAAATATGTTTGTTGGGGTAAAACATGTAATAGAATCAAGATTACCAAATTGGGTGTAGAATGTCATGATAACTCGTTTTAAAGTGAATACTAGTTGTTTGTCAATCATGTTATATATAGTACTTATTTTTTGACCATTTTATTTGAATTTAATTCATATTGCGCAACATTTTAATGCGCAATATAACATGATTTGACAACACATCATGGCTAAAAATTACATCTTTTTTATCACACATAAAGGACCGATTTGACAACACATCATGCATGCCAATTTCAGTTTTTTTATGACACCCATGCTTGATTTGACAATATATCATGCATGCCAATTTCAGCTTTTTTTATGACACATAAAGGACCGATTTGACAATACAATGCTGCATTATTTGACCGTTTTATTAGACATTAATTCATATTGCGTAACATTTTAATGGGCAATACAAGTGTATTTACACCCCATGCTTGATTTGACTACACGCCATGCATCTCAAACTTACTTCAGAGCACTTTGCAACCCCTAAAATGACGATCCAAATGTATATGTGTACTTGATGTAATGAGCCGATATTATTGTAAGCTAAACAAAAAATTTAAGTTTTATATAAAATATTCGGAAAAGGGCCAAAATTACCCCTGAACTTTCAGAAATAGTTTATTTATACCCTTCGTTATACTATTAAGCAAATTGTGCCCTTATCGTTATACTATGGGCCAAATATATCCCTTAACTTTCGATTTATACCCTTCGTTATACTACTGTGCCCCTTACCGTTATACTATGGGCCAAATATACCCTTAAGTTACATGGTCTGCACGTGTCACAATCACAATGGCCCAACCCATTTCCCCCTATAATTACACCTAGATTAAATTAATCACCGGATCCGACCCGTCACTTTATTTCACCCAACCCATTTTGTTTATTTCAAACCCAAATAAAGTACCCGTGCCCGTTTTATTTATTTCATTACAGGTTTCGTTTCTGTAAAACATGGTAGTATACAAAATGAAAACCCAAAAATGAAGGATCATAAAATTATGGATAACACGATGACGTTTTGGTTTTAACTGTCACATAAATGGTGATTCTTGAAACTGCAATTAAGTGATGGCTAGTATATGTTGGTATTTTCAATAAGAAGGCTATTTGGTTGGTGGTCCATTGATGAATTAAGTCGAGGAACAGGCTCGACTATTCCATGATGGATTTCCTGGGATAGAATGATTTTTTCTGTTTATTTTCTCTTCTCCTCTGCCTGAGTTCTTTGCACTGTTTTCATTTCTATGAAGAAAGGATAATTTTTTTTTTGTTACTGTAACGATCCTATTAACATGGTCAAATTTTTTATTTGGGTTTTGATTTTGTATACTACCTTATTTTACAAAAACGAAACCTGTAATGAAATAAACAAAATGGGTTGGGTTCAAATAAAGTGACAAGTCGGATCCGGTGATTAATTTAATCTGGGTGTAATTATAGGGGGAAGTGGATTGAGCCATTGTGATTGTGACACGTGACAGACCGTGTAGCTTATGGGTATATTTGGCCCATAGTATAGCGGTAAGCGTATAATTGACCCAATAGTATAACGAAGGGTATAAATAAACTATTTTCGAATGTTCAGGGATATATTTGGCCCATAGTATAATAGTAAGGGCACAATTGGCCCAATAGTATAAAAAGGGTATACATAAGCTATCAAGGGTAATTTTGGCCATTTTTCGTAAAATATTTCTATTCCGACGTTTTGAAACGTGACTAATTTTCGGTAAAAGTATGAAAAAAGAGCTTAAAAACTTAAAGATAACAAGTTTCCAAACTTACTTCGAGGCACTTTATAACCCCTAAAATGACGATCCAAACATATATGTATACTTGATGTAATGAGCCGACATTATTTTATGCTAAAAAGAAATTATGTTCTATATAAAATATTTATATTCCAGTGTTTTGAAACGTGACTAATCTTCGGTCAAAGTACGGAAAAAAACTTAATTTTGAGTTTTATTTCCAAAGGAAAAAGATTGGGGTCGGGGAAAAGAGGATTTCACGCACAGATTCTGTGCGTGAAATGACCAAAGTGTAAATGTACACTTTAGCCATTTCACTCACAGATTCTGTGAGTGAAGCCTAGTTTGATTTTTTTTTTTTGGGTTAGTTTGGTTCCAAACGTTATTTTTGGGTTAAAAAGTTCTGAGCCCATATTTGGAATAGTGGACAAGTAAAAGTGAACGGAGGGAGTAATAAAAATAACTTGATTAGAACATGCATAAGAAGTAAACCTTTTGACATTGGAATCTAACAATACCAAATTACTATGTGGCTTTTTCAATCATCATTTAGAGGTTACTTTATTGTTTAAGGGTAGAATTGAAAAAAATTAGTCAATTTATGTCTTAGTTTCCTAAGGTGACACTTATTATGGGATAAAAAATTTGACTAAGGTGACACTTATTATAGGACGGAGGGTGTAATATTTTACACTAAAAGTGTGAATTTGATTCTCACTATTCTTTTTTTCTTCCCTTTCCCCTTTCTGCAATGAAAAAAGATAATAAGATAAAATATCATAGAAGATCATGTGAACATTGTTGGGCTAAACGGCCCAAACATACTTCTTTAACATGATGTGATATTGTCCGCTTTGGGCCAAGCTCGCACGGTTTTCCCCAAAAGGCTTCACATCATTAAGAGTATCAAACTTCTTATAAGTAACTCCTTTTTCTTTTCAGCTACCAATGCGATACTTTGTTCGTACACCCAACAATCTCCCTTAGAAGTAAGTTCCACATGCCTCATTACGGGTCAGAGTTTCAACGTGTCAATGTGCCACCCACATCATCAGAGTATTTACGGTCACCGAAGCCAAAGGTTGTGAATGCGTCTTCAAAGCTATGGGTAAAGGTTGTAAACCGGCCCATAGACGGGCAAAGTCACTAAGCCGGGCCCCACGCCACACTTCGCCATCTTCACACTCGTCCTGCCAAACCATTGGCTCTGATATCAGTTGTTGGGATAAATGGCCCAAAGATACTTCTTTAACATGATGTGATATTGTCCGCTTTGAGCCAAGCCCGCACGGTTTTCCCCAAAAGGCCTCACATCATTAAGAGTATCCAACTCCTTATAAGTAGCTCCTTTTTCTTTTCAGCTACCAATGTGGTACTTTGTTCGTACATCCAATAATCTCCCCCTAGAAGTAAGTTCCACATGACTCATTACGGGTTAGAGATTCAACGTATCAATGTGCCACCCACATCATCAGAGTATTTACGGTCAGCAAAACCAAAGGCTGTGTATGCGTCTTCAAAGCTATGGATAAAGGTTATAAAGACACTTCTCCCAATTAAGTACAAGGTTGGTTTCCTCGCATCGCTTCAATACCTTGCCTAGATTGGCAAGACACTCATCAAAGGAATCACCAACAACCGAAAAATCATCCATGAAGACTTCCAAGAAATCTTCCACCATGTCTGAGAAAATAGACATCATACAACGTTGGAAAGTAGCTGGGGCATTACATAAGCCGAAAGGCATGCGGCTAAAAGCAAAAGTGCCATAAGGACAGGTGAAAGTGGTCTTTTCCTGGTCCTCTAATGCAATGTTGATTTGATTGTACCCCAAGTACCCATCCAAAAAGCAGTAATACGCTCTTCCAGCTAGCCGATCAAGCATTTGATCAATAAAAGGCATAGGGAAATGGTCTTTACATGTTGCGGTGTTCAGCTTTCTGTAGTCCATACACACTCTCCATCTGGTAACTGTCCGTGTAGGGATCAGCTCATCTTGGAGTTAAGAACAACGGTAATGCCTCCCTTCTTCGGCACACATTGTACCGGACTAACCCATGGACTGTTTGCAATTGGGTATACAACACCCGCATCTAACCATTTGATTATCTCTTTCTTTACCACTTCTTGCATAGGAGGGTTTAGCCTCCTTTGATGCTCAACACTGGCTGAACTATCCTCTTCAAGCTCAATTCTATGTTCGCAAATACCCGAGGGAATTCCCCTAATATCTACAATAGTCCACCCGATGGATCTGCGATACACCTGCAATATTTCAAGCACCTTTTGAGTTTGATCCTCATTCAATAAAGATGAAAGAATAACCGGTAAAGTATTATCTTTGGCAGTTTTCATCAAGTTTTGGAGACTAGGGTTCATCACCAACACCTTGGAAGAGAAGATTTGGAGGCACCAATGAGAAATTCTTTACTCATTTCTTCTACTCTTGCTATGTATTGAATATTTATTTGTGTAGTATTTCATTTCAATACTTGAACCTTGTTTATGGAAGTATACCTTGTTTAAGTTTGGATTGAATCTCTTGTTTTGCTTATGTGTTGAATGATTTTATTCCTAATGAAGTGGGTTATTGTTTCTTTAATTAATCTCATTTTGAATGATTCTTAAGGGAGTAGCTAACCCTAAGACTTGCCCATTTATTTCGATTTAAACTTGGAAGAGGAAAACTCGGGATTGGGAAAGATTAATTAACAAGAATTTGGGGCGTTAACCCTCATCTAATGGAAATCGACCTAGGGATAGGCGACACTACTTGTAGCCATATTCGGATGTTCTTAATGCTCCTAATTGCTTTAGGGATATTCAATTAGGTAGTCTAGTTAGTCTTCGGAAGAAGCTAATTTAGAGTCATTATCCGAGGCTAAGTAATATAAACTCACCATTATTTGTAAATCATGAAATATATTGGATCGTTACTAGAGAGTATTTTCCCTTGTATCCATGCTTGTGGCCATTGATCATTTTACTTGCTTTCTAGATTAGTTTGCATTTTCGCATTAGTTATAATTTTCTCAAAACCAAAATATTATCCATCGTTTGGCTTTAGCTATCATTGGTGAAAATTCCTACTTTTTCCTAATCGCCTACATATTGTTCTCTGTGGGATTCGACCCCGACTCATAGTTGGGTAAATATATTTGCATACGACCGTGCCCATTCTAATTAATAGGGTGGATTTGGACATTATCAACAATGGCGCCATTGATACGCTCAAATTACACCTATTAATTGCGTCAAGCGGACGTTGTCAAATATAGTAACCCAACAAGGTTGGGGTCGAATCCCACATGGAATATGGAGAGAAAAGAGTACTAATCGTATGCGATATCAGTCTTTAAATGCTTTAATCCTATTCCGGATAGTTTGAATTGATTGTTGAATAATGTAATTGAATACTTTGACTTAAAATGTAATTAATGTGAGAGAGAGACTAAGGTTGTGTTCCCCAATTTGATTAGATATTATGCTTCAGGTTTCAATGTGATATACTTCTAATGGTTGTTCTATGAATATGCACTTGGTCTCTTAAAGACTTCTTAATGTTTCCAACAGTTAAGCAGTATTTCCTCTTTATGATTCTTCCGAATATAAAAGAGTTACAAAAGAAGAGCGACCAATAATGCCAATTTAGACTTATTCTTATTCCTAAGTTAGTCTATTAAACGAGGGTTAACGCCTCGAGTCATTGTTATTCAATCTTACCAATATTGACTCTCTTTCCCAAGAAGAGTCAATAAAATGGCTTCGGCTAATGCTTGCAATCATTACCCAACATTACAACTCAAAGATAGAATAAATAACAACAACTATTATGCATATATCAATAATAGAAACCCATTCACATAATACCCATCATGGGATTCACAACCTTAGAATTGAAATTAGCTACTCATAATGTTTCTTGACAGAAAAAGCTTAAAGATTAACATAATACACTTACAATGCTAATACAAGATGGAATGAGAGTGAAGTTGTTGCCTTAAATGCTCCAACCACTTCAAAATTAAAGACCTAGGGTTTATGCCTCTAAAATAAAATCTGAAAAAATGAATTAAAACCCTACATTAAGTATTTATAGAGCTAAAAATCGCGCCAAGTTTCTGGACAAAAATGTCCTTACGCCGCATCGTTACGGACCGTAACCTGTGTTACGGTCCATCCTTCAATTCGTCATTTGTCAGCTTTGATGTTACGGCCACCATGCGACGGACCGTAACCTGTGTTACGGTCCGTCCTTCTGAGGCGTACCTTGTGACTTTATTTGGCAACTCTCTGGAAATTTGGCTGATGTTACGGTGATATGTTACGGACCGTAACATGAGTTACGGACCGTAACACTACACCGTAACACTGATGGTTTCATTGAAAACTCTCTGGAAATTCAGCTCATGTTACGGTGATATGTTACGGACCGTAACATGAGTTACGGACCGTAACACTACACCGTAACAATGATGGTTTCAATGAAAACTTTCTGGAATTTCAGGCCCTGTTACGGTTCAATGGCACGAACCGTAACATGAGTTACGGATCCCGTTACGGTCCGTAACTTGAGTTACGGACCGTCGGTTAGCTCCAATTTGTCCGTTTTTCAGCATTACTTCTCATTTCTGATCCTTAGTTAATCAACCCTATAAAACATAAAAATAACATAAGAAACAATATAAAAACACTTAAAATCAAGCAACATTTCTAGTTACAAAGGCATAAAATGTGCCAAAATTCACGGCACATCAACACCCCCAACTTAAGATTTTGCTTGTCCTCAAGCAACTACAACAATACTCACTACTAACACATGACATCTTAGCAAAATAAGAATGACTACGGTGGTTTTGGCATGTGTTTCTAGCACGGACTCTTCAATTCAAGAAAACTATTTAGGCTCTTATCCATCTACCATTTGTGACACAAGACGCACATTTCAGAAAAAATACAATTCACTATGCAACCTCAATTAATGACACAATCATAGTACGGGGGTCTCCATGCACATGAATTTCAACTTCCGGAAAGCCAGTTACTTTGAAACCTACAATCCTTACGCCCTCACATAGACCAAAGAATGTCCCAACACACATTTACGACATAAATGGGACAGAAGACTAAAGAAACAGAAGAACACTCACACTCATAAAGAAATTTGCATACCATGCGTGCACATACCATAGGCTTGCCTTTATTTTCCATGCATTCAACTTAGAACAATTTGATCATGATCACATTAGGACTTTTTGGGCTTGTAACATTGGCTTAGGGATGGGTAGGATGAATATTTGGGTATCGGTGACTCATTCTCCTCGACACTTCTTTTTGACTTCATTCACCATTCTTCCTATCATTTCTGACCCTCCATCTTTAGCGTGGATTTATTTAGAACTTATATACCTATATATCTAAAAAAAAAAATTTATACATATATATATCCACGCTGAATTATGTCCCTTTATATTCGTGATCACCCTCAACAGGCCTTTGGCCTCATTTTCCGCATTTTTGACTTATCACCCCCAACTTAGGCTTTTAGCCTCATTTGTCGTATTTTTGACTTGTCACCCCCAACTTAGGCTTTTAGCCTCATTTGTCATTCTTCCGTGTCAAGGAGGGACTTGGTGCCAAATGGGTTTATTCACAGAAGGGAAAAAGGTTAGTTCATGGTTAATCGAAGAAAAAGTCTATAGGCTCAAAAATGGGAGACTAGGGATCATTTTCTGTACGGGCCAGGCTCATTTAAGATACTTTGGGGTTAATACAAAGAAAGCCTAAGATCACTTGACAATCAAATTCTCCTTAGAATTCACGCACGACCAACCGGGCAAGTTCTAGATTGCAAGCATCATATGCAAATAGAAGCTAAGAACTCACAACACAATGGCATAAGGATTGTTTAAATACTCCGACTTCATTTCCGTTTGAGGATTTCACATGCATAAACACCCTTTCTTTGCAATGTCATTAAAAGAACCATACATGTCAATATCAACAACTCATTCTTGATGTACATCACAAATTATTTTTCGGAGGGATATCATTGAACTTGTAAAAACCATTTTTATCTATGCTAAAAACACGGACCACCACCACTTAAGTCAGCATTACTTTACTTCTATATTAAACATCTTAAACATGCTAACACATACACATAGCATTCTTCGGGAATAGAAACACATAACAAAGAACAATCGAAGAACGTCCTAACACATACTTGCTAATAAAAACAATATCAACAAAATTGCTAATCAAAACAATACCAACAAAACAAAACAATAACAATTGTCTTAAACACATGCTTACTATCACAATTTTTTTGATAAAATATCCACCAAAACAAAAACAATAAAAATAATATCCAGTATACTAAAACAGCAATCCCAACAACCAATCAGCAATTACCCATACCCCCAACTTAAAAGCATGCATTGCCCTCAAGGCATTAATATAACTCATTAAAAGAACGGAGGGCCTCCCTGGAGCGCATTAGGCGCTCGGATATGCAGCAGCATCATGAGGTGGAGCAGTGGGTGGGGGAGAAGTATGGTGAGCCAGCTCAATGGGCTGGGCTGAGCTAGAAGTAGCTCCTGCGGTGTCAGGAGTCAGCCGGGACTCTTGGCGGAGCCTTTTCAAAGTACGCCGCTCTTCCTCCTCATTCCGTGGGCGTAAATCAGCAAATGGATCAAGGTTCTGGAGAATGGGGTCAAGGTTTTCATCATCCGGCGATGCTCTGCTCCGCTTCCCTTTGGCCAAAGAGGGGATATCCTCTTCCAACTCCTCGTCGTGCTGTTCCTCAACCGTGTCCTCATTGTCATCATCCCCTAGTAGGCTCTGAACCGGTTGGTATAGGCTTTGCACCAACTCCGTGTGTACTTTAGGAAGCTGGTCTGTCGCCACAGTCACTTCCTGGGCCTTCAATTTCTGCATATCATCCTTGACAGACCGCAACTCACTCCGAATCGCGCCCAATTCCATAGCAGGGTGTGTCCTAGTCAGCTCAGTCATCCTGCTCCCAATACCATCTATCCGGGAGTGGATTTGTAGGTGGTCCGCAGCCATTTAGTCTTTTATCGGTCGCAGCGCTGCATCAATAGCCCTTTTTGTATACAATTTTAGCTCAGTCATGATCTGCTTGACCTGCCTATCTGTGCGATCCGCTTGCAGGACCACTGCCCCAAAATTTTCCCGGTTGAACATCATTTTTCTCGCAAGCTCGGGTGGGACTCCTGGTATTGGCTGAGCTGGTGCTGGGCTCGCTCCAGTGGAAGAGGTAGGACCACCCGAAGTAGGCGCGGCTGGAGCTGGCATGGGCTGTGTAGCATACGCAGCCGGTGGAGCCTCAGAATTTGTGGGCTGACCCGCAACAGCTTCCTCAGCACCCATGATAGCCAAGGGTATAACATCTGACCCCGTAGGCCCCTCTGGCACCTCATAAGACGATGCAGAAGGCACTGAACCCTGGCTCAACACATCATCTTTCCCTTTTGTGATGTAATAAATATGGCTGGCAATCACACTGTGATCGATCTGGGGTAGGGGTTCTGGTTCTGCACGCAAGCATAGTAGCGTAAGCAGACATGGATGAATGAGGGAAGTGGCCGGCTGGGTGGCTCTCTCTCGGAGATCTTCGGCTATCAGTCGTCCGAAGTTGATCTTATACCTCGACATTATGGCAGCCACAAGAATAGCCCTGTCTGGAGTCAAATAATTATCTGATTGGGTAGGACGGATGCGGAACAGAACCATCTGCCACCAAAACTTTGCCTCTGGCGTTAGGGTGTTTTTCCAAATCCGCGTGGTGGCTGTCAACTTTGGCACTATGGCCCATTCAGGATCTGTTGTCCGTGCAATAACTAAAGCTACCCATTTTCGGACGGGGATTGTATCCTTCTGTTCAGTTTTGTATGCAAACTCCCCTTCTTCTGCTGCTGTAGGCTCTATATAATCTTTCCCAAAGAGTGTTTTATTTATGACCGACGGAGAGACATCAATCTTCTTTTTCCGGAATACTACCTCATTCATTGCCGGCATTTGAGTTGCTCGCTGCCATTTCTTCACTGCTTTGAATACAGCAGCCCCATACGAAGCGTAGAATTCCCTAACAAAAATCGGGATGTAGGACCCCACGGGGTTTTTCAAAAACTCCAGCTTGTGGAATCGGATAGTATCACGAATACCCGGATATCCTTCTAGACCATCGAAAATGACGTTCCGTTCCTCGAAAATACTCCGCCTTGGGTTCGTCCCCTCATTCTTTACGAGCTCACACCCCTTGTTGTACAAATCTTCAGATCCCTCCATAGAAAATCGGAGGGCCTGCTCATACGCAGCCTGCATTCGGATGTCGGTTTCTCGGCTTTCCTGCTCGCGTTAGTTTTTGCGCTCCTCCACAGCAGGCTGTCTAATGGGTGGTTGAGGTCGGAGTGTTGGTGTGACAGCCCGCTGGGGTTCACTTTGGCTCGACGAACTCGACGAGCTCGACTCTCTCAACTCCTCAGCCGAGGAGGAACTTTCTGATATTGGGTCTGGCCGGCTGGGTGCGACTGGTGGGGCTGGCTTACTAGGTGCAACAGGCCTCTTTGTCGGCCTGGCGTCCTTGATTAGATCGTCGTCGCGTAGCCGTGAGGTTACATTGCTTGCAGCACGACCTTTTCCTTTTTCCGCGACTTTAGGTGAAGCCTTCTTTGATTGTCGTAGTTTACCTATACCTGTGGAAGGCAAAGTTAGATATGAGGTACGAGAAGTTGTTTAATTAGACACCGAATGACTTCAAGTTAAGGACTTCAATTAGGCCAGGCACCGTAACACAGTCGACGGACTGTCGATGGTGTTACGGGCCGTAACTTCAACCGTAACTCAAATGGTTCAATTAAGCAAAGGGTCTGTAACACAGTCGACGGTCTGTAACATACGTTACGGTCTGTAATATCTCACCGTAACATGACCAAAATTTCTAGAAAAGTTACTGGAAATTTGAGAAGTGTTACGGTATGATGTTACGGTCCGTCACTCGTGTTACGGTCCGTAACACCTCACCGTAACGTCTCTCAAAATTCCAGAAAGTTTCCATGGAATCCATTGATGTTACGATGTGGTGTTACGGTCCGTAACATAGGGTACGGTCCGTAACATCCCACCATAACATCCCACCGTAACATCAGCCAAATTTCCAGAAAGTTTTCATGAAATTATCGGTGTTACGGTGCGATGTTACTGTCCGTAACATACGTTACGGTCCGTAACACATAATGACGGGCAACAGATTAGCAATCAAATGGCTTGGCCAAATTTTTTCGTTTTAAGCACGAGGCCAAGATTTTCGACTTAATGCTCCATGGGTATGTTGTAAAACAATATTATATCCCCTCACATGCCTCGGGTTACTCAGACTTCACCCGGTTTTACTAAAGTTTTCATTGGGGACTTTTATCGAACAGTTGGTGGGCAAACCGATTTAGTAATTTCACGAATGAAACCTTCAATCGGGATGCCCTCCGACTCAGTGGGAAACAATGTGCTTGTGCCCACGAGTCTTTTAAACAGCGCAAATACCAATCCCCGCCCCCAACAATTATGAAATCCCGCTCAATTTTCAATGGGGATTCAAACCCATTCCACACATTCAAAACATAACTTACAAATCATTGCATATGAATCTAGTCATGAGAGATGCAATCTTGTTGATACATTATCGAAGAAAAAGAATCAAGACATGGGTATACCTGATAGTTGTCGATGCTGGGATGAAACTTGAATTTAAGCAAAGATTATGACAAGAAATATAACACTTGTTGGGAAAGAAATATGAGGGGGGTGGAAGATGAAGAGAAGGGAGAATGAAGAGAGAAGAGAGGATTTATGAGGGAGAGGAAGTTGAAAAATGAGTGAAGAAACAGTTTAATTTGAAATGGGAACCGTCGGGTAATGTATTTAAACATTCCCGACAGTTACGTTACCTGTTACGGACCGTATCATGAGATACAGGTCGTATCTTGTGTTACGGTCCATCAAACGACCCCGTTTCACTTATTCATTAATGACCTGACAGTACAATCGACGGACCGTAACTCACGTTACGGTCCGTATCACCTGGCGTAACGTGTTCGAAATTTCGAGTAAATGCCCAGATTTTTCCTTAAAGTTACGGTGCTACGTTAGGGACCGTATTATGTGAGACGGTCCGTAACGTGGATCGTAACACCTTTTCTCAACCTTCAGTGATTTCTTGATTTTCTTTTCTCGTATTACGCTACATGATACGTACCTTAACCTGAGTTACGGGCCATAACGTGGAGCGTCTCGTCTGGGAAAATTCAGCTGCTATTTTGCCTCTTCAGTTCTCAAAATCCTACCACATTAGCACATCAAAAACACAAAAGAAAACAAATGAACTACAAAATTTGAACTACTTATAAAGCGGTAAATATGGGTTGCCTCCCACACAGCGCTTGGTTTAACATCACACTCGACGTGATACCTCATTGGATGCTAAGGTCCGGTGCCATGTTTTAACCGGTAAGCATCAACAATTTTGTCACATCAACCATTCAATGGTAGTGCTTGACCCGATGACCATTGACTCTGAAAGTACGCGTCCCGTCATCGGACTTCAACTCCATTGACCCATTGGGTGACACACTCACCAAAGTGAAAGGGCTGGACCACTTCGATTTCAACTTGCCCGGAAAGAGTTTCAACCTCGAATTGAACAACAACACCGAATCACCCGGTTGAAAATCTCGCTTAAGAAGTTTGACATCATGATAGTGTTTCATCCTCTCCTTGTACAAACTAGCACTCTCATAGGCATGATGCCGAAACTCATCCATTTCATTCATTTGAAACAACCGCAGCTTGGTTGCTTCGTCCCAATTCATGTTTAATTTTTTTAATGCCCACAAAGCCTTGAGTTCGAGTTCAACAGGTAAATGACAAGCTTTACCGAATACCAGCCGATAAGGAGAAGTACCAATTGGTGTCTTGAAAGTTGTTCTATAAGCCCAAAGAGCGTCATCAAGCTTAGATGACCAATCAGTTCGGTTTGCATTAACCGTCTTTGCTAAAATGCTGTTAATCTCCCGATTTGAGACTTCAACTTTCCCACTGGTTTGGGGGTGGTAAGGAGTTGCCACCCTGTGCTGCACTCCATACTTCTCTAAGAGATTAGCGAAATGCTTGTTGCAAAAGTGAGTGCCACCATCACTAATGATTGCCCGTGGAGTGCCAAACCTTGTGAATATGTTCCTTTTGAGAAACTTGGTGACACTCTTGCCATCATTGTTGGGCAATGCTACAACTTCAACCCACTTGGACACATAGTCAACCGCGACAAGGATGTATCGCATACCACGAGAACTTACAAAGGGGCCCATAAAGTCGACGCCCCACACATCAAACAGTTCAACCTCCATGACAAAATTCATGGGCATTTCGTGCTTCCTCCCAATTGATCCTTGGCGTTGACATTGGTCACAAGATTTCACCATTAAATTAGCATCATGATAAATGGTGGGCCAATAATAGCAACATTCAAGCACTGGTTGCTGTACGGTTCCCACTGTGATGACCGCCCACGAGGGAATCGTGGCACGCCTTCAAGATGTCCATGGTCTCAGATTCGGCCACACATCGCCGAATGATGTTGTCGGCACAAGTGCGGAATAAATAGGGCTCATCCCAATAGTATTGACGACTATCTCTTAAGAATTTTTTCTTTTGGTAAGCTTTGACATCGTCAGGGATAAGATCTGTCACCAAAAAGTTAGCGATATCTGCATACCAAGGGGCAACATCACAAGTTACAGCCAAGAGCCTCTCATCCGGGAAAACATCATTCAACTCAAGATTTTCACTTGGTCTCCCAGCTTCCTCAAGTCGAGATAGATGATCCGCAACTTGGTTTTCACAACCCCTTCGGTCTTTGACTTCAAAGTCAAACTCTTGCAATAACAAGACCCAAAGATTCAACCTTGGTTTGGCATCCTTATTTGTCATCAAGTATCTCAAAGACGCATGATCTGTATGAACAACCACTTTAGATCCAAGTAGATAAGCCTGGAACTTCTCAAACGCATAGACAATGGCTAGAAGTTCTTGCTTGGTGACCGTGTAATTCATTTGAGCTCCATTGAGGGTCTTGCTAGCATAATAAATTGGGTGCATGATTTTGTTATGTCTTTGCCCAACCACCGCACCAATAGCAAATCCGCTTGCATCACACATGAGCTCAAACGGCATTGACCAATCCGGAGATACAATAATTGGAGTAGATGTGAGCATTTCCTTCAACTCATTAAACGCCTTAAGGCATTTCTCATCAAATGCAAACTTAGCTTCTTTTTCAAGGAGCTTACACATCGGGGTGGCGATCTTGGAGAAATCCTTGATGAATCGCCGATATAAACCGGCATGTCCCAAGAAACTGCGAACCCCCTTTACAGAGATTGGTGGAGGGAGTTTGGCTATTACATCAACTTTTGCTCGATCTACATCAATGCCCTTTTTGGAGATTTTATGGCCCAAGACAATCCCTTCTGTCACCATGAAATGACATTTCTCCCAATTAAGTACAAGGTTGGTTTCCTCGCCTCGCTTCAATACCTTGCCTAGATTGGCAAGACACTCATCAAAGGAATCACCAACAACCGAAAAATCATCCATGAAGACTTCCAAGAAATCTTCCACCATATCTGAAAAAATAGACACCATACACCGTTGGAAAGTAGCTGGGGCATTACATTAGCCGAAAGACATGCGGCTAAAAGCAAAAGTGCCATAAGGACAGGTGAAAGTGGTCTTTTCCTGGTCCTCTAATGCAATGTTGATTTGATTGTACCCCGAGTACCCATCCAAAAAGCAGTAATACGCTCTTCCAGCTAGCCGATCAAGCATTTGATCAATAAAAGGCATAGGGAAATGGTCTTTACACGTTACGGTGTTCAGCTTTCTGTAGTCCATACACACTCTCCATCCGGTAACTGTCCGTGTAGGGATCAACTCATTCTTGGAGTTAGGAACAACGGTAATGCCTCCCTTCTTCGGCACACATTGTACCGGACTAACCCATGGACTGTTTGCAATTGGGTATACAACACCCGCATCTAACCATTTGATTATCTCTTTCTTTACCACTTCTTGTATAGGAGGGTTTAGCCTCCTTTGATGCTCAACACTGGCTGAACTATCCTCTTCAAGCTCAATTCTATGTTCACAAATACCCGAGGGAATTCCCCTAATATCTGCAATAGTCCACCCGATGGATCTGCGATACACCCGCAATACTTCAAGCACCTTTTGAGTTTGATCCTCATTCAGCAAAGATGAAATAATAACCGGTAAAGTATTATCTGGAAAAAGAAAAGCATACTTCAAATGAGAAGGAAGTAGCTTGAGCTCAAGTTTTGGAGGCTCAATAATCGAAGGCTTAGCTGGAGGAGTGGTTCTTTTATCAAGATCGAGAGATAATTTATTCGGCTCATAAGAATACGAACCCCGGCCAACGAGAGAATTAACTGTTTCGATATATCCCATCATGTCATCCGCCTCAAAGTTCACCAAAATAGCTGAAAGTGCCTCATCGAAGTGCTCCTCTTCTAGCTGATGCTCCACCGCTTCGTCTATCTCATCGAATGAATCGATGACAGAAATGCTTTCATAAGCACTAGGCAACTTTAACACTTTAATAGCTTGGAAGGTTACTTCTTCATCATTGACCCGGAATTTTATTTCATTCCTTTCCGAGTCCATTAAGGCTCTTCCGGTAGCAAGAAATGGCCTCCCCAAAATAATTGGGACTTCTTTGTCAACTACACAATCAAGGATGACAAAATCTGCCGGTAATAAGAATTTCCCCACTCTAACAAGAATATCATCAACAACGCCCACCGGTCTTTTGATTGTTCTGTCGGCCATTTGGAGACGCATGCTTGTTGGTTTAGGTGTTCCCAACCCGGATTTCTTATATATGACTAGTGGCATCAAATTAATACTAGCTCCATTGTCACATAAAGCATGAGCAAAATTATGATGACCGATGGTGCAAAGGATCGTGAAAGCCCCAGGATCTCCTTTCTTCTCAACGTTTGATGACGAAATAATAGAACTCACACGGTGGGTGACTCCCACCGTATCATGCTTGACTGGTCTTTTCTTTGTCAACAAATCTTTCAAGTATTTGGCAAATCCCGGCATCTCCTGGAATGCGTCTAGGAATGGAACATTCATTGACAACCCCTTCAATTGGTCGTAGAATCGTTGGCACTTGGCATCCTCCGCTCTTTTCATCAATCTTTGTGGGAACGGAGGAGAATACTTATAAGTTTGAGTCAAGGGTTTGATTGCCCCCGTGACCTTACTCTTTTGAAAGCTCTCTCCGGTGGATTTTTCAACACTTGGCTCCTCGTCATCCTTTTGAACACTAGGGTGTGCTTCCTTCTCTTTTTCCACAACAATAGGTACTTCAACTGGTGCCTCTATTTCTTCCTCGACCTCTTCTTCAATAATCTCATCAATAGTTGGCTCGACACTGATAGGTTTAACCACTTTCTGTTTTACCGCATCAAGGATCTTTCCGCTTCTAGTGGAAATAGCTTTGCATGAGGCAATGTGATCGCCTCCACTACCCCTTGGGTTCAGAGCTGTGTCGCTAGGAAGGCCTTCTATTTGCGGTGGATGTTGTTCACGAGATAGATCTCTCATTTGTGACTCGAGTTTATGAATCGAAGCGGTGCGAGAGCCTACCACTTCAGTCAAAGTTTCCATCTTCTTGTCACTTTTGTGCTGGTTGTCCAATATCTTTTTAAGCATGGATTCCATCCGAGAGGTCCCTTGATCATTGGAAGGACTTTCTCGCCAATTCTGAGAGTTAGACGTACGGCCCTTTGGTGGAACATAGGCATTGGAATTCCGATTACCATAGTTGTTGTTGTTGTAATCCATTCTGTCCGAACCACCATATTCATTTCTACCATATTGATTGCTTTGTTGTTGTGGTATCCATGGCTTTTGATAACCCCCTTGATTGTGATCTATATAATTTGCATCCTCACGTTGTGGCTGCCCCTCTAGATAAGCTTCCTCCGAGACTTGGTACATTCCGGGAGCATGAGGTGGCATCTCCTCGATAACATTCACACTTTTGGCTTCTTTCTCCATAATCCTCTTCGATAATAAATCCACGGTGGTTTGCAATTGAGCGAAAACATGATCTCACTCATGATTTTATTTGGCCACCGCGGCAATAGAGGGACTACCATAAGATAGGATTTCACTATCACTAGAATGCCAAGCTTGGTTGTGAATAGTAAGCTTGTCGAGCAACCTGGTGATGTTGACAAATGATTTGTCCATGAAGCATCCCCCAGCTGCAGTGTTGACAACAATTTGATTCATGGTATCTAACCCCTTGTAGAATTTCTCGGTGAGGATAGCATCCGTAAATCCATGAGTTGGAGATTGAGTGAGATAATATTTGAAACGCTCCCATGCTGCATATAATTGTTCCCCCGGAAGTTGTTTAAACTCAAAGATCTTGTCCCTAAGCTCAGCCTTTTTGCTTGGTGGAAACCATTTTTTTTTAAATATATTGGCCAACTCGTTCCAGGTGTGAATAGTATTGCTGGGTAGCTTTTCATACCATTCCCTCGCTTGGCCAGCTAAGAATATTTGAAAACCCGTAATCGCAGTGCATCAACAGGAACAACACCTTGAGATTGTTGAGAACATACATGCACGAAATTCTTCAGGTGTCGAAGTGGACAATCCTCTGAAGAATTTCGGAAATAGCCTTCAAGTTTCAATAGCTGATAGATAGAACTATCAATTTTGAAATTTGCATTTCCTGTTCTAGGAGGAACTACAACAGAAGCATAATCAGCTTCGTCGATGAATTCCGCGAATACATTCTCATTCTCCTCTTCTTCTGGTGCAGGATGGTTCACTTGGATTCCCCCTTGGTTTCCTTGATTGCGATTGTGTCTTCCTGCCATGTTCACCTGGTTCACTACAACAGCAAACAAGGTGTGATGGAATAGAAAAAGTTTTAAAGAATAGTATACAACAATTAGTAATTTCTAAACCGTATTCCCCGGTAACGGCGCCAAAATTTGATACGCTCAAATTACACCTATTAATGGCGTAAAGCGGACGTTGTCAAATATAGTAACCCAACAAGGTTGGGGTCGAATCCCACAGGGAATATGGAGAGAAAAAAGTACTAATCGTATGCGATACCAGTCTTTAAATGCTTTAATCCTATTCCGGATAGTTTGAATTGATTGTTGAATAATGTAATTGAATACTTTGACTTAAAATGTAATTAATGTGAGAGAGAGACTAAGGTTGTGTTCCCCAATTTGATTAGATATTATGCTTCAGGTTTCAATATGATATACTTCTAATGGTTGTTCTATGAATATGCACTTGGTCTCTTAAAGACTTCTTAATGTTTCCCATTAGTTAAGCAGTATTTCCTCTTTATGATTCTTCCGAATATAAAAGAGTTAGAAACGAAGAGCGACCAATAATGCCAATTTAGACTTATTCTTATTCCTAAGTTAGTCTATTAAACGAGGGTTAACGCCTCGAGTCATTGTTATTCAATCTTACCAATATTGACTCTCTTTCCCAAGAAGAGTCAATATAATGACTTCGGCTAATGCTTGAAATCATTATTCAACATTACAACTCAAAGATAGAATAAATAAAAACAACCATTATGCATATATCAATAATAGAAACCCATTCACATAATACCCATCATGGGCTAAGAACCCCATCTATAGAAACTTCAAATGAAGATTTCTATTTTCCACGGGATACTTCCCTGTGATGACACATTTGTGGATCTTCATACTGGCGTTCTTTTATCTCCGCATTCAAAGGCGAGGCTGTAGGATCATCGACACTAATTCCTGCATTACCCGAATCAATTACGCGTACCCCAAGATTTGCTAATAGATGAAGCTCACGAACCATTTCTTTCTTCTTCGAAGGAACTCCCCATAAACTACCCATGGATCGACGGCTAAGCGCGTCGGCTACCACATTCGCCTTTCCCGGATGGTACAAGATGTTCACATCATAATCCTTCAACAATTCTAACCACCGCCTCTGCCGTAGGTTCAACTCCTTCTGCTTAAAAATATGTTAGAGGCTTTTATGATCTGTGTAGATATCGACATGCACACCGTACAAATAATGCCTCCATATCTTTAAGGCATGGATAACCGCGGCCAATTCGAGATCATGGGTGGGATAATTCTATTCATGTTTTCGCAACTGTCTCGAAGCGTATGCAATAACCTTGCCATGCTGATGGTTTCAATGAAAACTTTCTGGAATTTCAGGCCCTGTTACGGTTCAATGGTACGAACCGTAACATAAGTTACGGATCCCGTTACGGTCCGTAACTTGAGTTACGGACCATCGCTTAGCTCCAATTTGTCTGTTTTCAGCATTACTTCTCATTTCCGATCCTTAGTTAATCAACCCTATAAAACACAAAAATAACATAAGAAACAATATAAAAACACTTAAAATCAAGCAACATTTCTAGTTACAAAGACATAAAATGTGCCAAAATTCACGGCACATCACCGGCCCATAGACGGGCAAAGGCACTAAGCCGGGCCCCACGTCACACTCCGCCATCTTCATACTCGTCCTGCCAAACCATTGGCTCTGATACCAGTTGTTGGGCTAAACGGCCCAAAGATACTTCTTTAAGATGATGTGATATTGTCCGCTTTGGGCCAAACCCACACGGTTTTTCCCAAGGCCTCGCATCATTAAGAGTATCCAACTCCTTATAAGTAGCTCCTTTTTCCTTTCAGCTACCAATGTGGTACTTTGTTCACACACCAATAAACATTTTGCTGAAAAATTCAACTATTGTATATGCAAGAATATGAATTCTCTAAATTTCAGCTCTGTGCAACTCAAAAAGTATCAATCATTCAATGGCAAGAGCCCACCCAAGTTCCAAAAAAGAAAATCAAGTGGCCAGTGGAGAAAAGCAGATGCAAAAAGATTCAGTCTTTTAATCAAAAAAGATGTCTTAAATAATAAAGTGTATTCGATAGAGTCAGGATTTAAAATTTATGTATTTTAATTCTAATCTTTTTTAATTTATTGGATTCTCAATTAATAATATATTCATATTCGATAAAATTTTAAAATAAATATAAAGTTTGAATCAAAGCTATTGAGTTCGGCGGGATCATAGTAGACACTCTAACTAAGAACCCGTTTGGCATGAGAATTTAGAAAACACCTAAAATCATGTTTTCACCTTTTTCAACTTTCAGGACATTCAAACAACCAAATGCAAAAACTATAACCAAACACAATTCCATCTTCAAACTCCAACTTTAAAAATTCCAAATAAAGTGAAAATGTATGATTTCTAATGCCAAACGCCTTCTAAGTATTATATAACCAAAATCATAAGTTCTCATACAAAAATTATTACATTATCTTTATTTTTATATTTTGGGGAGTGGGGTAGGGGATTGATAAGCATTCAACATTTCCAGGCAGACATTCTCTACTATGGTCCCAAAGTTTATCCTTTTAAAACTAATAATTTTGAGATGACGATTTTGTTTTCTTCTCTTGAGGTATTTTTGAAGAGGACCCCATTGAACAATGCAGCTCATGTGCTCTCTCAGCTTCAAAACAAGCTGTTTTATTTGTCTCATACTTTGACAATCACATCTATGCTTTTAATATTTAGGGAGCCTAAATTATGTTTTTCCATCCATAGCTCCAAAATTTCCAGCCACATTATTAACTTATACACCCCTTGTTCCCCCCCTTCAAATCAAGTGAACTCATCCATTCTATGGAACTGAAATTTTAGTAAAACTAGAACAAAGTTGCTTATCATAACTATTATTATTATCTCCCTTTTTTTAATCAATATATTTGGTGAATCGATGTAGCACAATAGATTTTCATGAGTGCACATTTAGAGTGTATTTGGTGCGGAAAAAATGTTTTTCAATTTTTCTAGGTTAGATTGATAGATATTTTGGAAAATATTTTCTCTAGAAGAATAAGTTAATCTTAAAAATTAGAAAAATGACTTTCCTAATTAAGTAGGGAAAACAAGCTTCGTAGGTGACGTTCCAAGCTAATTTTCACCTTCCCTTCCCTCAATCGTCAACCCCCACCATCTATTTACTACTCCACTCCCATAGTATTTTCTAAATTACATATAAATGCTCTTGAAAGAGTATTTTCTTTTCCTACTTACCAACAAAAAATAAATAAGAAAATCACTTATTATCTAAGAAGACATTTTCTTACACTTATTTCTACATTTTCTTAAGGTAGAGAAAGTTCTAATTCTACATTTGATTCGATTACATTACAAGAGCTAAGAAGACATTTTCTTACACTTATTTCTACATTTTCTTAAGGTAGAGAAAGTTCTAATTCTACATTTGATTCGATTACATTACAAGAGAGGCACCGAAATTTCACCTTAAAGGAGTAACTTTTGAGGTGAATTATTTTTCAACCAAACACTTCTAAATTCTAAGGTTTCTAATATTGTTCAAATAATACTTGGGAGCCGTTTGGCTACGAGAATAATGCACCTTTCTTCGGAATAATTTTTTACTTTATTTCAAAATTGGTGTTCGGTTATAAAATTTACAAATCCAACTTGGAATTGGATTCCAAATTTGGTCACAATCTGTTTTTCAACTTCATCTTCATAAATTCCAAATAAAGTGTTCTATGCTCTCTTTTGCAAAAAAGTACAAACAAATACTCTCTTCATTCACTTTTATTTGTTCACTATGAATTTTAATAAATAAAGTGTATAATTTACCGTGATACTCATATTAATTGATGTAAAATTGCATTGGATTTGAAAAATAATTTGGAATGAGTAATTAATGCTAAGAGTAAAACAGGAAAAATAAATTAGTTTTCTCTTGATATGCAAACATGGACAAAATAAAAGTAAAAATTTATTTATAAAATAGTGAATAAGTAAAAGTGAACGGGAAAAGTATAACTCTATCTTAACTTCAACTTCGTAGAATTCCAAATAAAGTGAAAAATATTTGAGGGGGCGAATATATGAAGCATCATATTTCTCATTTAATGAAGCATGTTCATGTCCAATGGGGAAAAGAAGTGATTTTTAGAACAAGTACTGTAACTGCTAGTGCCTAGTAGAAGTTAACAAAGTTATTGGAAAACCAGCCCATCGTATCTTGTCTTCATTTATGTGGCTTTTATCAACCAGTCGTAATCTTCTTTTGGCTCTCTTTTCTTCTCCCTCTGTGTTTATCTTTGTATAGTTAAGAATAAGAATGTCACTGCACCCTTTGTTCACAATCCAATCATCTTTAATATTCCAATGGCTTCTCTTCAAGAATTACTAGCTGATGAAGGTTTTGAGAATACTAAAATAACACCTGCAAGAACTCGCAGAAAAGTAGTCAAGTTCAAAGACAGAGAAAAACAATCCAACAACAATATTGCTTTGCCTATTTACATTTGCCATGACAGAAGATCATCCTTGGATTTGTCCAAGAACAAATCCCGAAGACCCTTTTCGTCTACTAATTCTTCAGTCCACTCATCACAAAAATCGGACGTTAAGTCAACTGTTCAAGTCAATATTATTCCAACAAGAGATGAGCCTGCTATTGATGAAGTAGCTATTAGAGCAGTGATTTCTATACTTGGTGGCTTTGTAGGACAATATTTGAGGGACAAAGATTTTCGCGAAGCCATTAAGGAGAAATGTTATGCTTGTTTTGTGAGAGAGAATGATCATTCGGATAATGGGATTTTTGCTGATATAGAATTGGCTATTGAGAGCATAGAGAGATTAGTTGATAGCATTGATGATACTAAAAGGGAATTAAAAGTGAAGTCTTTGCACTACTCTATTAGGCTATTGACAATTGTGGCATCTTTGAATTCCAACAACTCTGGAAATGCCTCAACTTGTGGAATTCCCAATTCTAATCTCTCTGCTTGTGCACAGCTCTACTTATCTATCGTCTATAAGCTCGAAAAAAATGATAGAATTGCAGCTAGGCATCTACTCCAGGTGTTTGTTGATTCGCCATATCTTGCTCGGACGCACTTGCTTCCTGAACTTTGGGAGCATTTGTTTCTTCCTCACCTTCTTCATCTAAAGATTTGGCATACACAAGAATTAGAAATTCTTTCGAGTTCAAATTATGCTGACAAGGAGAAGCAGATGAAAGCCTTAAACAAGCTCTATAATGAGCACATAGATATTGGTACAACAAAGTTTGCTCTTTACTATAAACAATGGCTCAAGGTTGGTGCTCATGCCCCTGCTCTTCCTTCTGTGCCTTTGCCTTCTAAAGTGGGATATTCAATTTCAAGGAGACGTTCTATGGATTCTTTGACATCCAATTCCTCTGTCAAGAATAACTCACTGTAAGTTTGGATGTCTTGAATTACATAAGTTAACCTCAAAAGTCATGTTAAGACTATCTTTGTTTTTACGTACTATGTTACTTAGGATAGTTTTGAACTTGAATTTTTTTGCTATCCTGAAGATATCGTGCTGTTTTTGGCCCAATTACGGAGAGGAAGTCCATGGATTGTCCAAGAAATGGAATTTGGGAATATGACGAGGAAGAAGAAGAGAAGATTTTAGCAATTGGAGATGACATTAAGCAAGACAATTATACTCCAGTGAGTGACCTAGAATCCTTTACATATTACCTTACATTCATTCTTGATAGGGTATAATCAGAATTCTAATTAAATTCTGGACTTTGACAGAAGAAATCAGTGGTTCATCGAAGATTATCGAGTCAAAGTAACAGAACCCCCAAATATGATCCTCATAAAAAGTCAGACCGTTTCTGTTTCTTCAATTGTCAAAGTGACCCTGTAGATTTCTTGAGAGAAGGGAACACTAAGATTGGCAGTGTTTCCATTAGAAAGGAAGAAAAAATCATTCCTCCTGTTCCAAATGATCTAAATAGAGCTATCTTCACCTTTTGCTCCTCAGATAACTTAAGTGAATGTGAAGTGGCAATCCGTTTGGTGGCAAAATCTTGGCTTGATTCTCATGGAGATCCTGAGATTGTAAAGAAATTGTCAACAACACCAGTGATCGAAGGAATAATGAACGTTTTGTTTGCATCCGAAGATGATGAGATCTTGGAACTAGCAATCTCAATCTTAGCAGAACTAGCCACCAGGAAAGAGATGAATGGGCAAATCATTCTGAACTCAGATCCGCAGCTTGATATTTTCTTGAGATTATTGAGAAGTAGCAGCCTGTTTCTCAAGGCTGCAATTCTACTTTACCAAGTGCAGCCAAAGGCGAAACAGATGATATCTATTGAGTGGATTCCATTAGTACTTCGAGTTTTGGAATTCGCGGATCAGTTGCAGACGTTATTCACGGTTCAACGTAGACCTCAAGAGGCAGCATATTACTTGCTTGATCAACTACTTACTGGTTTTGATGAAGACAAGAATTTTGAAAATTGTAGGCAAGTCATATCACTAGGGGGATTGAGCTTGTTGCTGAGAAGAGTTGAAACAGGAGATGTCTCAGAAAAGAGTAAAGTGGCTTCTGTTATGTACTATTGCGTTCAATCTGATGGAAGCTGCAGGCATTACCTAGCCAAGAACTTGAATAAAGACTGTCTTCTTCCCCTTCTTTTGCTTCAAAACCAGCAAAACGCTCACGGACATGTTTTTGCGATTCTCACGGAGCTTCTTTGCATCGACAAGTAAGATTTTTTGTTAAGCTCTCATATGAAATCTTCTTCTTTTTCTTGCATTCAAATGAACACGTGATTTTGAATGAAACAACAGGCAAATTAAAAGAATAGAATTCTTATGCGGACTACTAAATGGATGGGGAAAGGTGAACACCTTGCACATTTTGCTAGTCTATCTACAAAGAGCTCAGCAAGAAGAACGCCCCGTTATTTCTGCCATATTGTTACAGCTTGATCTTTTGGTAAGTCACGCTTTCATTATATTCTCCGATACATAAAAACACTTTATAGAGTGAGCTCCTCATTTAGTTGCAGTTATGCTGCAGGGAGATCCGAGCGAGTGCAGCGTGTATAGAGAAGAAGCAATAGAAGAAATAATAAAAGCCTTGGACTGTCAAGTATTCAATGAAAAAGTCCAAGTACAGTCAGCCAGAGCTCTACTTATACTAGGGAGCTGTTTTTCCTATGCTGGAGATCCAGTGGTGGAGCAATTTCTGTTAAAAGAAGCTGGCTACGATGAAAACACTGGGGATTCATATCTTGGAAAGAACCTCATCCTTGACAGTTATATGGACCTGGTAACTTCCTCTTCTCATGTACACTTTTTTCCTGTTGCACATTAACCAAAACTCAAATTCACTTGGTCCTTTAAACTAAATTTCAGAATGAAGAGGAGGAGGCAACAAGAAACTGGCAAAGGAAAGCAGCGATAGTGTTGCTTAAAAGTGGAAGCAAGAGGCTGTTGGCTGGTCTTGTAGATTCAATAGCCAATGGAATTCCTTGTTTAGGAAGAGCAAGCCTGGTTACTGTTTCCTGGATGAGCAATTTTTTTTGTTACATTGAGGATAAAGGAGTTCAATCTTTAGTATATTCGGAGCTAATCCCTGAGCTGATTATGTTATTGAAGTACAACAATGCTATAGAGGAAAGAGTTCTTGCTTCACTTTCATTGCTCAAACTGGCAAACAATTCAGGTATGGGATTTTGCAAGCTATACAAAAGATAGCCTTGATGTTAATACATTCTTAATAATGGATAAAATTCTATTCTCTACCATCACAGATATTCTAGCATTATAGAAAAATTAACTTGTCACTTTCATACCTAATCAAACTTTATCACAAAATAGTACATGACACTACTTTAGCTTTTTTCATAGAGTTTTGGTGTGGTTTTTTGTTTTCAGATTATTTGGCTAAATTGTCTCCATTGGATAAGGAGCTGATAAGTGACCTGCATAAACTCTCAGAAGTAACATGGACAGCAGAGGAACTTATTTCAATTATTTCAAGCAGCTCAAGGCATCAGCAGCTAAATGTATCTTAACAATTTGTTTTTTTCTTCAGCATCTTAGTCATTCTACCTTGTACATGTCCATGAAGCACAGGATGTCTATATATTAGCCCTTCTTGGATATAATTTTAGTATAAATGAGGCTATTTCTCAACCCCGATACTTCTTCTTTCTTCAGCCATTCATAAATAACTTCAGTTGATTGCAAAGTGAGTATTGCGATAGCTAAATTGACACAAAACATGCAGCAGTAGGCAACTGGCTGAGAGCATATTAAAGAATTTAAGCAGTTTTGAGACGATATCTATTCATCCATAAAAACTTGAAAGAAAGATCAGAAAGAACCAATGTAGTCTCCAAATGTCTTTTTTGTTGTAAAAGATATTAGCTAATCTAGCCAAGTGGTCTTGGCTTTTTCATTGCCATACAAATTAACTGAACCTTCATAGGTGTTTCAATCATCATTCAAGGGATGCTTTGGTGAAGACTACATGATACCACTAATTCTGCAATATGTCACAATAACATATGTTGCAAAACCTGCCAACAATATTGCAAACTGAGAATTTCAAGATTCTCAGGATCACCTCAACATGTATGACCGTAACTTTCTTTCAGGAAACCATAAGTTCCCCTGCGCGCAATCTCAGCACCTTTCCTTATCTGAAGCTGAAAATTGTCATATGACTTAGATTGAGGGAAGATAATGCAGCGGAAATAAAACATTGAACACGAAAGATGTAAGGGATTTTCCAAATGGAGTACAAAATCGTGCATATAAATATATTACATGACTGCTATCTTGGAAGGAGCAATGATCCCTGTTCATCGTTAAAAATAAATTAAAAATAACAGTTGGAAGCTCTTAGAAGCCCAATCGTAATTTGATAAATAATATCATTTGAAAAGAATCACTTTCAATACAAACATTTGGAAGTACATAAGTTTATTCCAGTTTGTCTTACAAAAGTTGGAAACATTGCCCCTGAAGCCTGGGTCTCACAAGCTTAAAAGACTGCAATATAAAGGGTCAAAATATTATATAGCCTTAGATTTGTTTCGTAGTTTAGAACTCCTGTGTATATATATTGTTAAAACACCAATAGCTTGAGAATAATCAAGCAATACATTCTCATTGTTTCTCCCATGCAATTTTAATGAAGAGCATGGATTAGTAAGAACTGAATTCATGAGAGTGTAAGTGCATTGAAGTAACATGGATAAAGCGTATGATTCAATTTGATTTTCTTTACATCCTTTTGGAAGAAAAGGTTACTCCCATTTTGATGAAGAGGGATGAGTTAAAACTATCCTGTGGATTGCTTCAGACCAAATTTAACCCTTCCTATTTTTCTTTCTTCTTTCTGTATAATAATTATGTATCCTTTGAATTATGCTCCGAACTGTTCGAAATTTCAATAGTCAATCTATATCTATACATCATATAAAGCTAGGCAGTAGAAAGATGATGTGGCATCTCTCTATGGCCACCAATGATATTTATCTTTTTTTTTTTTTTTTGTGGCATTTCTTCTATTTTTTCACCATTTATGTGCTATATTAAAAGTTCAAAAGTCACTTATTAATTTCTTTCTGATTAATATTAGGTGAAACACTATTTCGGTAGAGCATTTTGGCCTAATCTATATATATCTATAAAGTTGGGAATCTATATATCTATAAAGCTGGAAATAAACACGTAACATGTCTCATTAGCCAGTATCACTATTTATCTCTTTTCTCAGAATTTTGATTTCTTTTCCTCAATTTTTATCCTAAAAACCTCCAAAAAATTAATATATCTTTCCTCATTACTGGCATTTATTTAATTTCTTGAGATTTCTCCTTATTTCTTCTCTTTCTTTATTCTTTCACAGAAAGAAACCGAAAGCGATCAATTTTCTTGGCATTCAATTCTCATTTATGATCCTACTAAATATACGTTTTATTTTTTCCTTCCAAAAGGAAGAGTGTAACTCCTAACAGTGAAATAAAGGTGCAATTACATCCAAGAAAATTAAATCTTTGAATTCTATATGAAACAGCTACTGTACACGTTCAACCATCATTCCTAGCAACCTTGCTGGGATGCAAAATCGCTAGCGCTAAAGAAAGAAATGTTCTGATGGCCATGAAGATCACGAATCAAATACCATCATTAATAGAGTCTGCGGTAATTCTATTGTAATTGGATAAAAAAAGGAATAAGATCATCAACGACACCACTCATGTTGAAAATACTCCAGAACATATAAAGAGATGATAAGTACATGTGGAGACCGCAAATATTCACAAGACTACGGTATGGCTCGTTATCATTTGTTATAACCTTCTGCTTCATTTTCTGAAATTATCATGATATGATTTATTAAATTTGTAATAATATTGTTTCTCTTCTCTATATCTAATTTTTAGATGAATGGTTGATTTATCGCGGTTACGAAGTCATAACCAGTCAGAGATACATCTTGCCAGTTCAGAAGATGAGTACTTCCGATAATCGCAACAAAGAACTCTCGAAGTGAAAAAGAATTTCTACGTAGAGATCACGCATTCTACGAAGAAATCATGCATTCTACAAAGCTAATCATACTTTTCTGTCCCTCGATGATATTAAGCGTAACTTTTATGTCAAGCCTCTTTTATCCATTGTAATCCTTTGTCCTCATATGTAGTATTTTAATGGTTCTTCTGAATTCTATATAATTTTTTATTTTTTTTTGTTTCATGAATGTCCCCTAGCTTTGGAGTAGAAATATCACAAAAGAATCACTGCAAAAGCATATACGTTCGCCTACCAAGTTCTTGGTTGATCAAAGAAATTCCCTCATGGAGCTTTTCATCCTACAACCAATTACGATGATTAGGGGTGAGCACAGTTTGGGCCAACTTGAAATCTAAAAAGAAATCCGAACTTTTTAAATATTTGATTTAGATATTTGGATTATGGATTGGACTTCGGATTGCATTTTTAAAATTTATGGATTTCAGATTGGATATGGATTTAGTACTACGGATTTTTGGATATCTGAAAATCCGAAATTTGTATACCTTATATCTAGCCCTACCTATATCATATATGCCCAGTACTAATATGTCTAGTTTCTAAAGGTCCAATAGATTAGTACCTAAAGTCCTACCCATTAAAATATTAAGTCTAATATACAATTCTCTACTAAATAAAATATAATATAGGATTTTCTTACTTCTCAAGTCTCAAAAGTCTCACGTTAGTGTCAAAGTTCTTTGTTATTTTTCCAAATGACTACTTAGATTTTATTTTGTTCATTTTCACTTTTCCAGAATGCTATTATTTGGTATGAATTTACTATGTTGGACAAGACTTGGATTTGTTAATTCTAATTTGAACTGGAAGACTTTTTTTTTACTTAGCAATTAAGATTTAGATTTACCTATGTGGAACTAACACATGAATTTCGTTCCTAATAAGTTTGCCTCAAGTCTCAAGAGTCAAATCCGAAAATCCGAAATATCCAAACCGAATAATCCGAAACCGAACTTAAAATATTCAATCCAATCCAAACTTATTTGGATTGGATTTGGATTGTAATTTCTTCAATCAGAAAACCGAATACCCAAACCGAAAATTTCATATCCAATCCGATGGCCCGAACGCCCACCCCTAACGTTGTTGATCATATTTTTCTCCTTTTGTCCTTTTACATTCATATTGTTCTTTTATGTTACACGAGTTGTGAGATAAATGAAAATCCGGTGACAATATTTTGCTCAGGTTTCAAACAAATGTGACTTCTAATCATCTTATTCATAACTTGAGGTGAGAAGAACCCGAAACTTGAAAATCCCAATGCTCGAATGGTAATCAAATTTTGGGCATCTCATGAAAAATTTCTCTGCCTTTCCGTTCTATTCAATGCATTTTTGTGGTTTAAATATTCTTAGGATGCTCAAGAAATTTTGATAGTTTTCAAAATCGCTGCTTCAGTGATTAGTGAGAGTAAGACTATTTTTATGTTGTGCTTTTATCTTTTCCTTTCGTTTTGTTTGTTGATCAGAAATTAATTTCAATTACTTTTAAATTTCTGTATTTTGTACTTATGGGGTTGTATTTTTTGATTTTTTTTTATTTTCTTTATTTTTGTATCAAGTTGATGCTCTTGGAAAAGTTCGAGGCTAACAAACACGTGGTGTATTCTTTTTCTCTTTTTATTTTTCTTTTTCTTTTTCTTCATATCTCTTTCTTTTTCAGTAAATTTACCGTTTTTATGCTTATTAGCATGTTAATGCGCCTTTTTATATATTTATATTGTCAAATTCCTTTCTTTGGTGAAGCAAATGTTTTAAACTAAATATAGACAATAATATTTATACATTTGATTTACTTATCTACTGATAATTTTCTTTGTAAAATATTTTTATGCTTCATAACCGGATCAATACAGCATTTTGAGTCCGTTTGTCTCGCCATTTTGTAGTATTTACTTGGTTATTAAATTGCAATTACCTACTTCTTTCTCTCTCTCCCATTTGTGGGATTTATTTGCCTATTAAACTCTCGTTATTTACTTCCTCAAATGTAACCATCAAATTCATTAAATCTCAATTAACTTTTTAATTTATCAATAGTACACTTGAATTATTAATTATTAATAATCTATCTATCTATATCTATATCATATAATATAAAGCTAGACATAGACAAGGTGATGTGACACCTTTCTATGATCTAGAAAAACACTTACCATCTTTTATCTCCTTTTTTTTTTTTTGGCTTTATTCTCTAATTTTCCTTATTTTTTATCATATATTTATCCATGCTGAAAAGTTTCTCTCATATTAATTAGATTTTAAAAAACTCTTAAATAATTATCCAATTTAACATGCCAATAATCTTGAGCTAAAACTTTTAATGCAGACCCATAATTTCTATCATAAGTAAGGCAAGAGGAAGAGACTTTGGTAACGGGGAATTGACAATTAATCATAAAATTATGAGTCTTAAAGTGTGTTTTAGTTTTAATTTATGATTTACCTTTTCATTCTAATCATCTACTTGACCAATCAGTTCAAATTTAAAACTATATATAATGATCCGACGTTCTACCATAGGTATCATACAATTTCTTATTTCTGAATTCTAGATTTGTTTATTTCGACAATTTCAAATTTAAATTTTATGCGTTCTCTTAAGGTTGGTTTGTCATTTTGTAGTCTGGATTTTGTTAATCTTGTGATATATTGATGTCAACTTGATGCTTAGTTTACTTGAATGATACCACTTTCCTAATAAACATACATATGATCTTATCGGATAAAGCTGATACCAACCGTAATATCATGATAAGGGAACCATGAAAAAATGTTAATATATGTGTATATGATGTCGGGCTAAGATGATGATGATGTTATATACTCCTATATGTTTTCAGTTAAATTTCAGTAGCTAATTGGTGGACAAGTTCAGCGAGCGTAAATTTTAATGAAGAATTTATAAAGTATTACTTTGTAACTTCTATTCCCAAGTTATTTTCATTGATTTTTTCCTGTGTTGTATGTATCTTTTTTTGTTAAGTATGCTTACAGAATTAATTGTTAGAGTAATTTTTTTTATTTTTATGTTGATGTATTTGTTAGAGTTTATTTGTCAGATTAGAGTTCATTTAGAAGATTGGCAAATGACGTGGTTTATTTGGGATTTTATATAATTATACGATTAGTTGCAAGTAAAATTTGTCAGTTTTCAAACCTTTGCTGGAACGATACTATTCATTTTCTAGAACTCTTCCTTTCTTATTACTAGCTTATAAACATGTTGTATTTTATATTTGATGGTTCCTAAGCCTTTTGTATTTATTTGCTGCATTCATCCTTTTGGTCCTTCTACTTATTACTCATTACATGCCACGTATGCCTTTGTTTTTTCTTAGTTTTGGTAGAATTAAAATCAGATGGCACGAAAATATTGCAACAACATGACAGTAAATTTAGTTGTATTTAAGAGTCGGATAATTTCTTATTTCTCCGCCAAAATTTTCATTTCATCACATGTTAATCTCTGCACTTTCAATTCCGCTTACTAGTTATTAGATTGATCACATTATTCCAGCAATACTAATTTAAGATTGACTTATAAATTTTGTGTCACTAATATAATTTTTACTTAGCATCTCGCCGTAAATTAGTGTCTTATTTCACTTCTGAAAATCAGAAGGGGTATTTCTTTATGTTGTGAACCATAGATCTAAAATAGTATTTCAAATGCTATTGTTGTTATTATTCTTTCTAGACTATATGTTGATAGAAGGATAACTCATATTTCACTAAAAAAAAAATGGATAATTTGCGGAGGTTTTAACCTTTGCTAGCATATAGTGGAAGCTAAAACCTCCGCGAATTGCAATTTTCAACATCCGCAAATTACCCAATTTTTTGTGCTGTTTGTATATGTAATTACTATTATTTTATTCATACATTTTTTTTTTTTTTTGGAAAGATCTCATTCATGCCATACAAAGTTGAGTCTTATATTAAGGGCATCGTATTTAGCATTTAGCATGAGAGGATAAAGGAAAATAAAAGAAGAAAGAGAAAGAAAAGAGAGAGAAAAACAATCACCTATTCTTACTTAATCTGCTGGAATTAATTTTGAGTTTGTATTTTTTTTTTCACCTAAAAATTAAACACCCTCTCTATGAATAATTTTTTTTGTTTTGTTTTTGGTTTTGTTTTAATAGAAATCTAGAGGAGAAATGTCAAAACATTAGGCGACTGCGTTCTTTTTTAAGTAATTTTTAAAAAAATGATTTTAATAACTTTTTCTTATGCTCTCACCTTGATTGTGGATTACGGGGTGACAGGAATTAGATGCATGTTAATTCACGTACTTTAGCTACTTAATTATGTAAAGTTTTCCTTGCCCGATATATTTTTGTAGAAGTTTTTTTTGGGTCTAATTTTTGGAAGTAGACGTTCGTCCTAGATGATTATGTTTTAAAATAAATGGCTTAAAAATTTAGTTTGGATTAAATAGATCATTTTAATCAGATAAGAAAGTTTGAAATATTAGTTTTCAGTAAAAAAATATTTTTTATTTTACATTTTTATGAATTTTTGTTTACTGCTAAAAGTTTAATGTTTTTAAATGCAAATTCCTTATCATATTAACCTTTTCTCATCTTATCAAAATTTAAATGAAGTATTCTGGTGCTCCACTAAATTATGTTGGGTTCTTGTATAAGATTTTCTTATTCAACTTCCAAGTATTGATTTAAATTGCTTTTTTCATATTTAACCTAGAGCATTTATCATATATTTTTTCGTTAATAATTTTATACATCATCTTATAGTATCAACTAGATGATAACACAAAAAATAGTATCACAATTTTCTTTTTAGTCGGTCTAAAAAAGAATGATATATTTTTATGTTTAGGAATCATTTAACTTGAAAATTTCCCTTTTACCTTTAATGAAATGATTTAAATCCATACAAATATCTATGACTTGTTTTAGACTACAAGTTTCAAAGATCTTTCCTTTCTTTTTTAAACTTCGTGTCTAATCAAACTATGTCACATAAATTAGGACAGAGAGAGTATCTTTTAGTAATATAATTATGGAATTTTTATTATAGAAAGTATTATAATTTAATTAATTGAAAATATCAATAAATTATTTTACTTAGTCTGCTTCTCCCATATATGAATTTCCTGGTTTGGTTCTCCAAATGAAAGATTTGAAATACACCTTCTCCTACCGAGTTTCATGTCATCATCTCTTTCTATTCAACAACACTGAAAAGCTCTTTCATGTGTTAGTATCTGTTGTGGTCTTAAATTTTTAAGTATAGACCAACTTCATCATTTTAAGAAAATATGTGCATTTGACCGTTTATATTTCGTCTTCTTGATGTTATTCCTCATTATTTGTGTGAGACATATGTGTCTAAACTTATACCCAATGGTATTGGGTATAAGTTTTAAATCTTTTGGTTTTATGACTTCTTTAGTGATTTTTGCGTTCAATTTAAATCGTTATTTCTTTTTTCATGAATTTCTCTTCTTTAAATTTTTTCTAAGGGTACCTTTATCATTTTCTGAACTTATTATCATTATTTAAATGTCCACGTGGACCCCACCTTAATACTTTTTTTTAAATTTTAACTATATTAGAAGACGGGGTGAACGACGATCCAACTCATTCTTCTAATATAGTAGAAATATTCAATCATATTTTAGCGCGAATAAGCACTAGTTTGAATTATGCTCCGAATTGTTCGAAATTTCAAGGCGGAATAGCTTGGCAGGCCCTCGTACTTGTCCATTTTTGTCATCCCGGTGTTTATACTTCACGAGTTTTCATCTAGACCCCTGAACCTGTTCAAAACAAGTATTTTAAACCCCTCTATTACTGCGTGTTCCTCACTTGCTCTGACATGGATGACACATCATAGCCACGTCATAAATTAAAGCCACATCATCCAAATCATTGGCCACGTCATTTTTTATATTCATCTACAAAATATATATATATATATATATAAGATTGTAAAGATTTTTAATTTGTTTGTCTTCAAATCGTTATAGTAAATATAAGATGATATATTATGGAGCTCTTTAGGACATAGAGTTTGGATTTGAGGATCCGAGCTTGAAATTTGTATCTGTCCATGGGGCAATGATAAAAGTTTCTTTTTAGGGTAAACTATAATAGAAGCGTGAGTAAGGCCTCTAGCCAATTGTAAGTTAAGTGCCTGCTTGTGATTGCTTGCTTTGAAAAGATTCAGAATATGAATTACTTTATTTTGGATGGAATTTGCATTAATGTTTTATGATATTGGTCAGCATTAAACCTTAAGTATTGGTTTTGCTTCAACTACTGCAATTTGTGAATCTTTCCAGTTGAAATTTCAATTCTTTTGAGCAAGAGATATATATAGAGACCTCAGACCCTACCAAATATTAAAAAAGTTGTTGATAGATTTGAGAATAGCTACCTCGGCAGAAAATCATGATTTGATGAAGATTCCCCAGATCAAGAGAAGTCCATGTGAAAGAAGAATAAGAACCTTGATGGTTTCAGTATCTCCATTTCAGAAGATAAAGGTAAATAGAGCAAATCTTAAACAAAGTGGAAACAGCCACCTAGAACCAAAGGCAAGGTATCCAAACTCAAATGTTGGTCTCAATACTCTCTTAAAAGGTTAATCCATTTGCAGAAATTTTAAAAATTTCACTTAGCTTGGTGTGCCACTGAACAACCTTATGTTAATTTTTGGGAAGAAGAATATCAGGTGGCTTCCCATAGGAAACAAGTGAAGGAAGCAATGGATGTTGTTCAAGAGGTATGTGATGAATATGAATTTGAAAATTAAAAGGAATTTCGATTTAAAAATTGAAGCAGGGTCGTTGTAGTATACTGGTAAATATTTAAAAAAATTGAAGCAGCTATTAAGAAACCTGATAACTGATACTAAATTTACAAACCATAATAAACATTTACTACTAGCTGAAACTATAATCTCCCAGTAAATTAATACATAACGGTGCAACACTAGGGAAGTCTGTCAACTATCTACTCGCAAATATAACAGGGTTGGTCAAAACAGGACATTATGTTATGGTTAATATTTAGTATCATATTTTTCTGTTTATAATGGAAAAAGTCAATTTTTACATCGATTATGCTTCTTCACTTAAAGAACACTATATGAGGCCTAGGATTGACTTCTGTGATTGACTTTATCTTGTAATATTGAGTTACTATATGGTTTTACCTTTTTCTATTGAGGTTCTGTTTTGTTCTTTCTATCTGATTTGTGGGTATGCTCCTCTGATAAAACTGGTAAATTTTATCGAAATTCAAGGTTTTTTTATTTGGGTCGAGTGGATTAAAAAAAAAATTATAATCACAATTGTTAGCAATCTTTCTGACTGTGATGTTAGTCTTTGCTTTACTTTTACTATGACCTTAAGGTTTTCTTTGTTTGTCTTATTTCAGATGTCTTTGGAGTTCGCGTATTCTTTACGTAGATACTGAATAGTTCTATTAGCACTAGATTATATATTACTGATGCTTCTGCTGCTATGTTTTGTTTCATCTTCTTTGTTTTAGGTTTGTGGTAATTGCGTGCTTTTCTATGTATTCATCCATTTAGACTCTAGTGAGTATCACTCTTCAGTTGGCTTTCACTGTTTCTCCTTAGCTTCTTCGCATTGTGATGCCAATCTTACAAAGTCTATAGTGTTTATATTATCATATAATCATTAAATAATACTTTTAGACATGTAGTTGAGTGAAATTTAAATTCCACTTTAGTATTATTTTAAAGGATATTATTTAAAGTGAAATATTCGAAGAATAGACAAGTTGTGATGGGATGATGTTCAAGTTTAGCCAAGATTGATGGTCTGGTCTTTCTTCTATTTTGTGTTTACCATCTGAATTTTCAAGCAATTAGATGCGAAATTTAGATGATACTGGATTCTGAAAGGATGTGTACTAAGACGATGTCAGATTGATAGCTCAAAACTCATAGTAGTATGTATGTATGTTTGATTTCGGGTGAGATAGGGTAGTAGAGGGAGAATCTGATGGTTGTGCTATATGATCTTTAGGTCCTTAGTGCATCTTATCCAACTTTTCTTACAGAACATGTATTTTAATATACTTCCAACTATGAACAGAGCCACAGCAGATTGCTAGGTAAAATTTCTTCAAGAGCTTACACCCCTGAACTGGTGCCTTTTGGACCAATTTTTGGAGGTATTCCATTATTGGTAAATTGGTGCTAATACTTTGAGTTCTTGAACGAATTTTATATATGAATGAATAACTTTGTCGTGATATAAAATGGTAGAGAAGAGATATAAATGTATGTACTTAATCCGATGTAGATAACATCACATACTAATTGAAAATATTATTTAAATACATTTTGAAACAAATACCCATTCATGAATGTAGCATAGTTGTCAAATGTTACATTATTTATATCGATGTGATCATAATACAACTGCAACGTACTCAAAGAACCATTGATCCTTCCATGTAAGAGGTACATACGTTTCCTTTGATGCTTCAATTTAGCGGTTCTGAATATGGTTTGATATTTCATATGCAGCAGATCCTTCATGGTTGCTCTGCTGGAAACCATGAAGGATCTGATAGGAGCTGGCTCAATGATCCAAAAGATATTGTGTTACTGACTGATATATGAGTACATCATAACGAAGCATCATGGGGGCTTAATTGTTGGCTAATTATTTGCGCGACTGCTGCATGCGAAGCTTTAAAAAGCTCACGAACATGTTGCAGAGTGCGGAATGAATATGGTACTAAAGTCATTATCTTCCATCAGCGAGGAAGAAACATCGACCCCACATATTGTGCTATACAGAGCTTGATACCTGTCCCTTTTATGGTGTATTTTTGATTCGAGAGTGATTCCAAAAAATATTTAGTGATGGCCATTTTATTTTTGGTACTTCTTTATTATTCCTGCATGTGAATTATGTTATACATATTAATGCTTATGTAGGCATTGGCAAGCAATATCAATTTAATTTGATGAGTTTTTGCTTTATCAACTTGATCTCCTGATAATGCATAGTGTATGTGACTTTCGAAGTTCAAATGCTACTACTTGCAGAACTGAATTCTATTAAGCATTTACAGATTCTTAGGATTCTATTATGTCTGGAGATTCTATCGCTTCCTTTTTAGAACCTAACCGGAAATTATTTGGTAATTGTTAAAAACCTAAGTTGTTGGGCTTTCGCACGGGCAAGCCTCATCTAGTAAAACGACACCACAGAATTTAAACAGACTCAAACATACTTTCCAGTGGCCTCCAGAGACCACAGTAACTACACAAAATCAAACGTCAAACCATTAAGACATCAACGAACAAACTCACTCCCAGACCTCTGAAAGTGACCATAGAAAATAAAAGACAGGTGGCAATAAAAGAAGCATGAAATCCCATTAGATTCACGCACAAACTCCTTAGCTATGTCCGTCAGAAAGGAAGTTCAAATGCGTTTGGAAATGGGCATCTCCAAACTGTAGACAACCATCTCCTCCTCCCAGTGTGGGAGTGGTGAAGGAGATCAGAAAGTTGAGGTGTGTCATCAAACAAAGAACATTATGTTCTGCAGATCAGGGTGCAAATTATAAAATCTCTGTTGAAATGATGCAGTTGAAGAAGATGAAGACGACGAAGCTGCATAGAATGAACTTGAAGACCCAGAAGAATGCATCCCCATAAGCACCTCTTGGAACATCCGCCCCCTATAGGCAACAAGGTCTGCATAGTAAACTGGTGGAACAAGCGAAACAGGTTTTGTGCACCGTGCAAAAGTGAAGCACATGTTGTATATAAGCTTCTGTAGGCTGTCAGAATTGAAACCATTCTCATCCCACAAAACATGATAGTGAGTTGGCTTGCTAGTGCCCAACCCCCCAAAGTGGCTGCAAAGATAGAAGTCAAAATCAGATGGATGAACAATTATTGTGTCCACAACAGTACCCGGAGGTATATTGGCAGGACCACTCTCAGGAAATAGTCGTGTCTGGTGTCTCTTCTGAGCCACAACAAGAGTGATTGCCGGTCGATAGTGATTGTCGTATATAGCCTTCGCCAAATCAACTAGCTCTTCATTAAGTACCATATCAAACTGACCCTCGCTCACACCATCACGGAAAACAACAATTCGGTTTGGTTTAACCGAGTTGAGTCGAGCATAAGCATTAACTAGGTCCGCACACATGCTTCCAAAATTCAGTATCTTCTCACACCTGTGGTCCTGAGGACAAACTCTAGCAGCATATCTATTAGCAGCTGGCCAGTTGATAGTGCCAACAACAGCTGCTATAGATGGACATGTCTTATTACTTGCAGCAGGATGATTAACATCAGCACCAATGAACATGACATTGTCTTCACCTCCAAAATTAGGTAGTCTGTCTGTAAGTTCCATATTGCTGCCTCCAAGTTTGGCATTAATCTTGATACAGAGGTTTGCGAGATATTGATCCTGTCCCTTGTTGGCAAGAGAAGACAAGCAGCACTGGGTTACAACGCCAATTTTTGTCTCAGAGACCCATTTAAGAGATTTGTACCCATCATGCTTTGCTGCCATAACACAAACTATCATTTGAAGTCGGCCCTTAGTTTTCCTGTCAGCTGCCTGAACCACACCTTTGAGGAGATCTTCAACCTTAGTAACTGCAGAGAGTTCATGCATGCCAGTGAAATGTTTTATCACAGGTTCTTCCATGTTCATCCCTAACTTTCTGCACCGGTCCTTCAATCTAAAGACAAATTCATCAGCTCTTAGCCTAAAGTTGGGGTTGCGTTCCTGGGAGCTAAAATCAATTAAAGCCCATCGTTGAAGCGCCTTGCCTTCCACCACAGATTTCCCAACAAGGTTCCACTGGCATTTATCATTCACAGGAACTCGACTTTGACCGCCTAGCTTCAAATCAGGGGCGGGAAGGATACGACCCGAAACACGGGTCATGTTCCTATCAACTCCCATTTCAAAGTTACGGGTGACAGCCCTGTAATAATCAAGTTAAAATTAGGGGGCGGGAAATGGATATGTAACAAAAGAAGCTAATAACATAATAACATATATCCGTATATCACCACATCAACAAAATCATGGTGGCTTTGCAAAAATGTATGGTCCCAATCCTGTAGTTTATGGAATGTCTAAGCAAGGAAAGAAACCCAACACAAGATTACAAAATTACCAGCGCATAAATAGAATGACTAAACAAGAGCAAACGATAGAATTAACACGATCAGAAGTTCAATAGGAACTGACCATAATTTTGTAACAAGTGTATAAAATCCAACTCAGTGCATTATGGAATGTCTAGGCAAGGAAAGAAACTCAATACACGAATACGAAAGAACCAGCGCACATGTGGAACGACTAAACACAAGCAAACTATAGAATCAACAAGGTTGAAAGTTTAACAGGCAGCATAACTGACCACGTGTATCAAAAACCACACATTTCTTGTCAGAAAGAAGAATTTCAAGAGGAATCATCAAAATCTCAGAAGAAACACATAAGGTACAGAAGAAATTTAAGGAATTAATTACCCGCATGGCCCATCTTCAGCCCGCACCATTTCACATATTGTCTGCCTTCTGTCTAGCGGTCGAGCTAGCGATATGTTCTTCAAAAACAAGGCTGTGTCCTTATCCAAATGCTCCTTAGGATACCGCTGTCCCTCGACCAAGACACAGAATTCCATCGGGACATAGTTTATCTTACTACCTTTTCCAAGATCTAATGAAGGTAAATCTTTGTACCTAATCTCCCGCTGATATTTGTCCCTGAAGTAGTCAACAAGAGAAACTTGCCTTGGAGGATCATGGCCTTCTGGATCTTCCAGGGTAAAATTAAGATCACGAGTATTGCGTTGAGTTAGCTGCTTAATAAGAAACTTCTGACTGGTACGACGATGAATTACTCTGACTTTCAAACCAAGCAATGCATCATTTGCAGCTCGACTTTTGTTCCTAAAATTATTTTCGTTAAATTCTCCAATATAATCCCACAGAAAGTCTAGCACTGGCATTGGTTTCCTGAATGACAAGACCGAGTAATCTAAGCACAAGGCAAGTCCTCCAGATGTAGGCTTTAGGCTCTGCTGAAAACCTCTATATGCAGCAACCCCGAAACCAAAGTCATGTTCAGCCAGGGGGTCATGGGAGTAGAAGCTACGTCCTACAGATATCCTGCACCTAGTAGGATTTTCTTTCATAACCAAATCCATTCCTTGTAGTATATCACGAGGAATGTACGAGAGGTTTCCACTCAAATATTCTTTCAACTTGCAAAGTTTTAATTCAGCAACATACTTGATGGTAAAGACATACGAGCGTTCCCTGGCATCATCCCCATCAGAGCAGTCCACAGTGAATCGCCCAGTAGGAAGTTGGACAGCACTGAAAATGTTCTTCTCACCGTCATATGCAGTTTTATCTATGGGAAATTTAGCAGGATTATCAGCAAACAACTTTTCTCTTATCATACGTAGATCAGACTTGTATAACTTCTTCACACGCCGATTCTCATCAGCCGTGATTTGCTTAATATCCACATCATAATGCATAATGGTCGTTTGAGGATTAAATCTAACAGGAAAATGATTAGCAAGCAGTCTAATTGACTTGACAGCAACTTTTCCAGTATCAGGTCGTGCAACAGGTGCACGTTTTTCCTTGTTACTTTTTGGAGGAGATGATGGACTCTGTTGTTCCGTAATATTCAGGGACTTCAGATCAACTTGAAGAGGATCTGCCAACAGAAATACAAAGCATTTTAACATTTCTGTACTTATTATGAAGACATATAATGAAAGAACATACAATGTAAGAATCAATTAAGACACAAAATGGTAAGTGCAGAAAACTAGTGAGCAATCATTTCCATCTGAACAAGACTCTTAAAGTCTTTAACCATCACAACTAATGGAGTTCGAACTTATGTTCGTTATCAAACACCTATATTTAGTCACACAAAAAGGAGCCTCAAAAACTTATGACTAGTATTAAACCAGTATGACCAATGTATCTAAGGAACAAAGCCCAATCCACAACAATCAAATACCATCACTGAAAAAGGTTTAGTTTTCTAAATGAAAGCAGATAGCAACATATCAATGTTCTCCAAATAAAGAGGGAGAAGTGGGAAGATGAAAAAGAAAATCCAGGTATGCTTCATAAAAAAGCACTTGCACCAAAAACAAAACAAAAAATAGATAAAATAACCGAAAAACTATGAGTTTGAACTTTTAACCAAAGAGGTTACTCGCCAGTTCAATATACATATATAAACCTCTGAAAAACAACAAAAACACATGTATATATCAAACTCGGTTCAATTTTCAATTTCTTTGATTAAAAAATCCAGTACATTTTTTTTTTAATAATAATAATAAAAAAAGAAGACATACTTACATCTTAATTAATATAGACACATCATGGTTTTAAAGCTATCCTGATTATCAAAATGTCTTGACTCATAGAAAAACCCAGCAGTTACCTAGTTTTGCAAGGTTAGAACAAGTACTTGCAAGTCGAATCATCTCATAATTACATTAGGTCTGATTTTCTTTTAAATTCAAATTCAAAAAAGAAAAGTTCAACATAACCAATTTCTTCATTTTAACTTGAGTCCATAGTTCAAGATATTAACCTCAATTCTCCCATTTCAATTGAAATTCGAATGGATCTCAATTGAAACTCACCCAGTAAACTCATTAAACCCATATTACTTTATACTATGGATGGCACACCAAAGCAAGACGAAAGAGTAATACTAAAAGCAAGGGGTATGAGTTAATACCAGAAGACTGAGGAGAAATCAACGGACCGACATTTGATGGTCCTGATCCACTGGATTCCCCAACCTCCTGCTGCTGCTGCTGCTGTGGCGGCGGTGGCCGGACCCAAGCACTACCACCATGTTGCTGCGGTGGTGGTCGGACCCAAGCCTGTTGCTGCTGCTGCTGCGGTGGTGGCCGCGCCCAAGCATTACCACCACCACGTTGGGCCGGCTGATTGACCCAATTACCACCACGACCCGGCTGATTTTGCGGAGCCCCACGACCCTGATACTGAGCCGGACCCGATGCCCGTGGCTGGTTCCCCCATTGTTGTGGAGGCTGAAATGGTTGCTGGTTGGATGAACCCATCTGGGACCCACCCCTTCCACCACCGCTCTGGGGTCCACCCCTTCCACCACGGCCTTGTCCTTGTTCGTAGGGACCACCACCACGACCTTGTCCTTGTTCGTACCCACCACGGCCACGGCCTTGTCCTTGGCCACGACCACGGTTACCCCCACCGCCGCCGCCACCACGTCGATAATTCCCACGTTCCATTTTCCAACTTCACAAAGAGAACAAAAAACAACTTACTACAGTAGAAAAGCTCAGACTGATCTGCGAGAATCTAATGGTGGAGTAAATATAGTGAGAGAAGACTCGTATATATTGAGTAGGAAGTAAGGAATGTTAAGTGACGAAAAAGGGCTTTACTTGGGGAATAAAGGAATCGAAGTAAAAGGAGTAAATGGGAAAGTGGGGTGGATAAGTAAGAGGTAAAGCGCGGGGCGGGGAAATACGGGAATCATCATGATGATTCCAGAAGGATCGATGAAAAGTAGGACAAGTGTTAAGAGGAAGATACTGAGAAAGTAAGAGGAAACGACGGATAAATTGATGCAATTCACCTTTTTATCCTATGGAACTACACTGTTTTTTTATTTGGGACCGTCTTAAGAACATGGGCGACAAAATAGGAGAACTAATTTTGTGTGTGTTCGCTTCCAATCCTAGTCAATTAGTTTATTTCGGAAGTACTGAACAGACACTACTGACAAGCGAGGGTGTAAGATGATGGGTTTTAGTATTATTCTATAATATCTTAGTCAATTGGTTTATTTCGGGAGTAAGTACTGAACAGACACTACTGACGAGAGAGGGTGTAAGATGATGGGTTCTAGTATTATTCTATAAATATAAATAAATATATATAATTTAAAAAAATAGGGAAAAGAAGAAAAGAGACACATTTGGTACAAAAAATGCTTCCCAAAATTATTTCTCCGGTACCGTGTTTTGGTAGTATTTTTGTGGTAAGTATGGACGAATGCAAGATAATAGTTTAATATTTTTCGTTACTAAAGACGGATAATACAACAACAACAACAATATGGAGTCTGAGAGAGAGTACAACGTATGTAGACCTTACTCCTATTTTACGAGATAGAGAGGTTGTTTATAGTAAATAAAGACTAATAATAATGTGTGTATTAATTTAAATATTTGAGGTCAATAAGAATTATAAAATACTTGTTGAAGAACTTTAGTTTAGAATTATTTGAAGCTATTTTTATCACTTTATTCGACGATGTTTTCTTTGAAAAAAATATTTTTCAATTTCAGGACGACCAAACAATTTGAATATTAGTGAAATATTTTGGGAGATGGGGGTTGGGGTTGAGGGTAGTTTTGGTATTTGATCAATTATTAGTTAGTTAATGAAGTCATGGGGAAGGAAGAGAAAGTTATGGGTGAAGATATTCAACTACTGCGTATTGACTGGGCATTGACTCGTGGAAGCTGGACTGGAAAACGACCCCGTAACAAATGGAACTTTAAGTAATTTTCACTTAGGTTATGAGGTACGATAATTGTCCCATTATTTTGTTTTTAATTGAATATATTTTTGTACTATATGATTTATGACATATATTAATTTTAATGCCACTTATGTTCAAGATAATATTGAATTACACCCCGCTCTCTACAAAGAATTGTTATAATCCAGGTGAAAATAAATGAGATGAAGGTGAAATATATGTTGATAGAAAATGACGCTAAACCTACTTTGGCATATCAAGTGAAAGATGCTAATAAATCTTTATTAATTTAAGTTCATGTAAAACGCTATCTTCACTCTTTTTTACTCTTTTGTACACATACATTTTAACCTAAAATTTGTAAAAAAGCTAGTTTTTGAATTGAGTTAGACATAATGTCCGTTCTTTTATCATAATCAAAGAGAAAAATGTGTCTTACCATAAAATTAGGACGCCAAAGGGTTTACCAAATCATTTTATTTTTCCAAATAATTGGTGTTTAATCATTTTTTTTTGGTGTTTAATCAAATATTGGTTAATGTAAAATGGAATAAGAATAAAAGAGAAAGAAATGTTGCAGCATAATTAAAAGGAAAAATTGCACTTCTGACCCCAAAGTTATTGCTAACTCGTGATTTTAATATGTTTTTTCAAAAAAAAAAAAAAAACTAAGTATATTTAATTTTTTATTAATTAAAAATATGTGCTTTGACCCTTTTAAATCAGAAATATGATGCAGAACTTTATTGTCATCGAATATGGAGTACGAGTATAACTTGGCATAATCCAAATTAATTAAATGGTTAGCAGTTAATATTTCATTAAACTTGTGATGAGAATTAAAGAACACATCTCAATTAATTGAATATTAAAAGTGCTTAATCAAATATTACAAGAGTCAAAATAAAAAGTTATTGTATTTTGGGAACAAAAAAGTGTGAATTTCCCAGTAAAAATATATCTACATCAATTCTGATGTACCGGTGCACTAAGCTCCCGCTATGCGCGGGGTCCGGGGAAAGGCCGGACCACAAGGGTCTATTGTACGCAGTCTTATCTTGCATTTCTGCAAGAGGCTATTTTCACGGCTCGAACCCGTGACCTCCAGGTCACATGGCAGCAACTTTAATTATTCTTCTTTATTTTAGATTAGTACTTTTATATATGACGTCCAAACTTATTTGCATTTAAATTTATTTAGACTAAAAAAAAAAATGAAAGTTTTAAGTACCTGAAAGTGGTTCTTGTAGATAATTCTTGAAGTATTCTTCAAAAGACAAAAAATTTATGCGTATCCACGCTAAAGAATTCTTAGGTGACTATTTATAGAGCAGAAGAGCATCTTCTTCCCATTGCAAGTAAAATTATTACCATGTTTCCTCTCCCATCTATTAAGGAGAAACATTTAATTCATATTTCACATAGGAAGAGTTTCAAGTTTCTTTCCATATTGATTTAGGCAAGATTTTTATTCATATACCTAATAGGATCTCTTCATTTTTCTTCCATATCAGTAATTACCAAGTTCATGGTACATTTACATTTCCGCTTTGATTAATCAAATCTGATTTTTTTTTGCGTTTTCATTCGATATTCGGTCCCCGACCAATTCAAATTCGCGCTAAGGCCTATTTAAGGAGGAAGCACTCGTTTTTCATACATACGACTCGAATCTGAGACTTTTGATTAAGCGTATAGGGATCCTATCAATCCATCACAACCTTTGTTGGTAAATCCGACATACTTGTCAATTGGATTACGCCGTTATCGTAGAAATATTGAACATAATCTTATGGAGTAAACTTATACAAGAGATATTTAACGACAAATTATGAAACGAATAAACAAGGAGGTAATTACCTAGATGTGTTGTCGCCCTCTAGTTAACCAAATTTAGCCCAACTATTAATTTATTATCTTATATAGTCTTATTTCAGCATTTAAACCAAATTCTTTATTAAAACCTAGGTCCTCACTCCCTTTTTTCGTCTTCCACGTGATTCTTTTTAACTAGTCAACTTACCTGCGCTTCGCGCGGTCAACCATGACAGAACTTATGATATGATCTTTATGAAATTTAATTGAGATAAATGAGACAAAAAAAAAAAACAATATAAACAAATCAAAATCAAAACTTCTAAAATTTAAAAAACTCAACATCTATAATATAATCGTGCTAGTTTCTGATTAAAGCACCCTAGCAAGCAGTAAATTGTTCAGAGTACAAATTAAACCGCTACTTGATTTTAACTTACTTCTATTGAACGTCAGTACTGAACTATGTTAAATTGTTATTGTTGGTGTGGTTTTGGAGCTCCCTTACACTCAGACTATTGAATGCAACATCTCCAACTCATCTCCAGGCAAGCCATTCACTGTTGGAAAGTTGAATATTCCTTTTTACGGGAACTTGGTAATCAAGTAGCGCTAGAAAATAAATGGACATGGTATCCATGATTTTAAAAACATCTGAAATTGTGATAGACATATTTCATAACTTTATAAATAGATTAGATAGATATAAAAATATGATCTTTTTAGATATTGAAAATAAAAATCAATAGGTAAGAATCAAACTTGTTGGTTTTATCAAATTGTGATACACATATCTCATAACTTCATAAATGATTAGATAAATACTAAAAATATGTTATTTTTAAATACTGAAAACAAAAATCAATCGGTAATGATACTTGCCAGTTTCATGAAGACGAATTTACTCCCTTATGCATTCTTCTGTAACTCAAAACAATCAATTTCATGTGGAAGATCATAAATATTGTAACACAATAACCCAGAAAGAAAGAAAAATAAAAAATAAAAACACTTATCTTGCAACGTTTCAGTATGTAAACATATGCAAAATCACAAATACAAATCAATTAACTAACTAAGTCTAAGTTCTTAATTACGATAGTCAAGAAACAATATGTTTCTTTAGGCACCGTTACCATAATTCTCATTACTATTGAATTGGCTGCCTTCTGGATATCCTGCATTTTAGACAACGTAAACTTATATACAAAGACCATATTGTATACGGTAAATGCCGGATATGAGTCAAACCGGTGGATCGGGAAACCGGATGGAGAAGAGAACAAGAACATACACGAAGAGTTTCATTCCGAACCGAAGGAACGCTTGTCCGGAGCTGATAGAGCTTACCATTTGGTCCGGTTCATTTATCACCGAGTTGACCGAGGTCGTTACCCCGAGTATCCGTGCCGTTGGTCCGGTACGGCCGTTGCACACAGGCCACACGTCAGTAGCGTCCTGCCATGGTCAACCACCAACTATGCGTGTGTCAGACCGTACGGCCAACCTAATCCACCAAATTCGTTCAGAGTTGTCCTTATTATTATTTTAACAATTTGTATGTTATGAGGCCCATGGAGGCAACACTATAAATAAGACTCATCCCCCTCCTTTGAGGGGGTTGGCTCATTTATTTTCAAGAACACTTGTAACATTAAAGCTTATATACAATCCCTCTCGCTCTCAGATCTGATTCGGTCCATAGTGACCATTTGCATCTTTATTGTATTTCCTCAAGTAAATATTGCATGTCATCCAATTAGCATCAATACTCTTCATCAATTGTGTTCCTACATAACGTCCATATACTCCACCCCCTACGGTATTTATTGAGATTCAAACACATATCCTATACCCATCTATAAATTCAATTGATTTCCCGAATCCGGGGTAAACTGTTTGGCGCCCACCGTGGGGCTAGGATAATAGTGGTCTTTGGTCTTGATTTCTATCATATTCATCAAAATCAAAAACATCTCCTGCCCGTCTCTGGGAAAACGGACTAAATGGCAGACATCGAACAATCCAGCCATGTCAACAACACCGAGATTGTGGCGGAAAATGAAGGCAGCGGACTACGGGGATTGCCAAATCCCGCTGACCCGAACCTCGTCGATTCAAGGGAAGGACTTAACCGGCAAAATACAGTGGACCAGGAGAATGCCGTTCTACCGGCCACTGATCCGCTAAATACTCACAATTCCGTTACGTTGTCCCGGACCCAGGGCCGGAGAGAACCGGACGCACCAAACGACAATGTTAACTTACGTTTAATCTTCGAAATGTTACAGGAACAAAGAGCGGCAATCGCCGAGCAGGGAATCGCAATTGCCTGGTTGCAGAGCGGAAAAGGTGAAGCAGAGCCGGAAGGGGCAAAGGGTACTGCCAAAACCGGAAGAAACGAGGCACGAATGGTTGAGAGCGACGGCTCCGGCGCCGGTTCCTCTACCGAGGTTCTAAAGATGCTCTAAACTTTGTCGAAACGGGTAGACTCAACCGAAACGAGGGTCGAGACATACAATTCTAGGGTGGATCAGATCCCGGGGGCTCCGCCTTTACTGAAGGGGCCGAATTCAAAAAGGTACATCCAAAGGCCTTTTCCTCCGAGCGCGGCCCCGAAACTGATCCCAAAGAGGTTCAAAATGCCCAATATACAGAAATATGACGTCATAACGGACCCGCACGAGCACGTAACCTCATACACCTGTGCCATAAAAGGCAATGATATGGAGGGAGATGAGATTGAGTCAGTGTTGTTGAAAAAAATTGGGGAGACTCTGTCAAAGGGAGCGTTGACGTGGTATGACCACCTACCCGAGCATTCGATCACTTCTTTCGAAATGCTCGTTGATGCCTTCATAAAGGCTTACGCCGGTGCCAAGAAGGTGCAGGCTCGCAAGGCCGATATCTTCCGGATAACCCAAAGGGACGATGAGTTACTGCGTGAGTTCGTCAACCGGTTCCAGAGGGAACGGATGGAACTCCCCCCGGTTCCAGAAGAATGGGCCACGCAAGCTTTCACAAAGGGGCTCAACGTGCTAAGTTCAACTGCTTCGTTCAAATTAAAAGAAAATTTACTGGAATACGAGGCTGTGACATGGTCTGATGTCCATAATCGGTATGAATCGAAGATTCGGGTGGAGGATGATCAGTTTGAGCTCCCCCCGGTCCAGGTAAAAATGGATAGAAGTTTTGAAAACCCAAGAAAGGGTTATGAAACAAAGGCCGAATCATCGAGGGAAAGGTTTCGGCAATATTCCCATTCGGAGAGATAAAATTTCTGGTCGGAAAAGTCAAGGGAGAGCCCGAACCGTTTCTCAGGTCGGGGTAGCAAGCGAGTCGAGCGCCCGTCAAACAGCCGGGGGCTCTCGTTCAGGAGCGATGCCGGAAGTTCTGCCGGTAATAAGGGTCCACCAAAGATTTCGGAGAGCAACTTCAACGTTAGTACTTCCGGCCTCGTCTCGGCCATCGGCCGCGTCCCGGATGTAAGATGGCCGAAACTGCTAAAGTCAGATCCGGGCCAACGGGATCCGAGCATGGTGTGTGAATATCACGGAATCCATGGCCATAGAACCGAGGATTGTCGCCAGTTGAGAGAAGAGGTAGCCCGGTTATTGAAAAACGGTCATCTTCGAGATTTGCTGAGCGAGCGAACCAAAAACCATTACAAGGAGAGAGAAGCGCATCAAAGGGCCGAGCCGGTCGAACCCCAGCATACAATCAACATGATAGTTGGGGGTATTGACGCCCCTCGGGGGCCGGTAATGAAACGGACAAAGGTTTCTATTGTTCGTGAAAAGCGCATCCGAGATCACTCGACCGGGGGCTCTATCTTCTTCGATGACGAAGACGCAGATGGCATCATTCAACCGCACAATGATGCATTGGTAATTTCTGTACTTATCTTTAAAACTAAGGTTAAACGTATTTTGGTTGACCCAGGTAGCTCGGCCAACATCATCCGATGGAGAGTGGTCGAACAGTTGGGACTGCTCGATCGGATCGTACCGGTGGCCCGGGTACTCAGCGGGTTCAATATGGCAAGCGAAACCACGAAGGGGGAGATCTCATTGCCCGTGAACGTGGATGGCACCATTCAGCAGACGGTGTTCTATGTGATCGAAGGGGACATGAAATATAATGCACTATTGGTCAGACCCTGGATACATAGCATGAGGGCAGTACCCTCAACACTGCATCAGTTGCTGAAATTCCCCACCCCGGAGGGAGTGAAAACCATCCGAGGTGAGCAGCCCGCAGCAAGGGAAATGTTCGCAGTAGAGGAAGCAGCGCCTCGGCCCAAGGATCCGGCTCCGGAAGAAAAGGATGTAACCGGATGGGGGGTTCCCCAATAGCAATCAAAGTATACCGGGTCGGATCCAGTGCATGAAGAGGATGATTTCGAGGTACCCAGATCATTTGTCATGCCAGATGACTCGGATGCGACCAAGTCAACCGTAGAGGAGCTGGAGCAGATCATCCTGTTCGAATACCTACCGGACAGAAAGGTATACCTGGGCACGGGGCTTACACCGGAGCTCAGGCGCAAATTAATTGAGTTTCTTCGAGCTAACGCCGATTGCTTTGCATGGTCGCATATAGATATGACAGGTATATCGCCGGAAATAGCAACTCACAAGCTCAGCTTGGATGAGAAGTTTTCCCCGGTGAAGCAAAAAAGAAGGCCCATGGCGGAGCCAAAACACGCCTTTGTGAAAAATGAGGTAACAAAACTTTTAAAAATAGGTTTCATCCGGGAGGTGAAATACCCGGATTGGCTTGCTAACGTGGTGGTAGTACCCAAAAAAGGTAATAAATTTCGAATGTGTGTCGATTATAAGGATTTAAACAAGGCATGCCCGAAGGACTCATTTCCATTGCCTCACATCGATAGAATGATCGATGCGACGGCCGAACATGAGATGTTAAGTTTTCTCGATACTTACTCCGGGTATAACCAAATTCGGATGCACCCGGAGGATCAAGAGAAAACGTCCTTCATCACCCGATATGGGACTTACTGTTATAACGTCATGCCTTTCGGACTAAAAAATACCGGTGCAACTTACCAACGCCTAGTTAATGGAATGTTCGAGGAACAAATAGGGAAAACGATGGAAGTTTATGTTGACAATATGGTTGTTAAGTCCCTGGAAACAGAGGACCACTTAAGACATTTGTAGGAAACCTTTGATGTGCTCCGCAAATACAACATGAAGCTCAACCCGGAAAAGTGTGCCTTCGGAGTAAGGTTCGGTAAATTTCTGGGTTTCATGGTCTCAAACCGGGGATTTGAAATCAATCCGGACAAGATCAAGGCCATCGAGGATATCGAGGTTCTGAACAACATAAAAGGGGTACAGAGGCTCACCGGAAGAATAGCAGCGCTGAGTCGATTCATATCGAGGTCCTCGGACAAGAGTCACCGTTTCTTCTCTTTGCTTAGGAAGAAGAACGATTTCGTTTGGACACCGGAGTGCCAAGAAGCTCTACGAGAATTGAAGAGGTACTTGTCTAGCCCCCCGTTGCTGCACACACCGAAGGCAGACGAGCCGCTTTTCCTCTACCTAGCTGTCTCCAAAGTGGCGGTAAGTGGCGTTTTGGTCCGAGAAGAATCAGATACGTAATTTCCCATCTATTATGTAAGTAGAACTTTGGGGGATGCGGAGACCCGTTATCCCCATTTGGAAAAGTTGGCACTAGCACTGGTAAGCGCTTCCAGAAAGCTCAAGCGTTATTTTCAATGCCACCCCATATGCGTAGTAACCACTTACCCTCTGAAAAATATCATGCATAAACCGGAGCTGTCAGGTAGGTTAACAAAGTGGGTTGTGGAAATTAGCGGTTACGATATCGAGTATAGACCTCGAACGACCATCAAATCCCAAGTCTTGGTCGATTTTGTGGCGGATTTTGCCCCGGCTATGGTCCCCGAGGTCGAAAGAGAACTTCTGCCGACCTCGGGAAAGGCCACGGGCATTTGGTCTCTACACACGGATGGGGCCTCTAACCTTAAAGGTTCCGGACTAGGGATTGTCCTTAGGACCCCGGTCGGGGATGTCATTCGACAGTCCATTAGAACGGCTAAATTGACTAAAATGAAGTCGAGTATGAGGCTATGATTGCAGGTTTGGAATTGGCTCGAAGTATGGGAGCCGAAATGATCGAGGCAAAGTGCGATTCGCTTTTGGTCGCAAACCAAGTGAACGGCGTATTCGAAGTCAAGGACGAGCGGATGCAAATGTACCTCGAGAAAACCCAAGTGGTGCTTCATCGATTTGAAGAATGGACCATGCAGCACATACCGAGGGAGCAAAACAGCGAGGCCGATGCATTAGCAAATTTGGGATCCTCGGTCGAAGGGGAGGAAATCAACCCCGGGGCAATGGTACACCTATCGAATACGGCCATAGAAAATGGACAAGCCGAAATATACACAATGGGCTTAACTTGGGATTGGCGCAATAAGTACATTGACTACTTGCATGATGGTAAGCTCCCAAATGACCCGAAGGAATCACGGTCACTACGAACCAAGGCTGCCCGTTTTTGCTTAGTGGACGGGAAATTGTATCGATGTTCTTTCTTCGGTCCCCTGGCTAAGTGTTTGGGCCCCGGTGAAACGGAATACGTGATGAGAGAGGTACACGAAGGAACCTGTGGCAACCACTCCGGTGCAGAAGCTCTGGTCCGAAAGATTATCAGGGCTGGTTATTACTGGAACCAGATGGACGAAAGTTTTGTCCGAAAATATGACGGGTGTCAGAAGCATGCTCCGATGATTCACCAGCCCGGGGAGTTGATGCATTCGGTGGTCTCACCTTGGCCTTTCATGAAGTGGGGAATGAACATTGTGGGTCCGTTACCCTGGGCACCAGGTAAGGCCCGTTTCATTTTGTTTATGACTGACTATTTTTCTAAGTGGGTTGAAGCGCAGCCTTTGAAAAAATCAGAGAGAAGGAAGTCATCGACTTCATATGGGATCACATCATCTGTCGTTTCGGCATCCCCGCTGAGATAACTTGTGATAATGGTCCTCAGTTCGTGGGTGGCAAGGTCAACAATTTTCTCGAGGGATTGAAGATCAAGAAAATCGTGTCAACCCCGTATCATCCGTGTGTAAACGGACAGGCAGAATCCACGAACAAGACGATAATCCAAAATCTGAGGAAAATACTTGAAGCATCAAAGCACCATTGGAGAGAAATACTACCGGAGGTGCTGTGGGCTTACAGAACCACATCCAAATCGAGCACGGGGGAAACCCCGTTCTCATTGGTTTACGGGGCCGAAGCCCTTATCCCCGTGGAGGTTGGCGAACCGACCCTCCGGTTCAGCTATACCACTGAGGAGTCAAACGAGGAGGCCATGGCCGTGAAGCTCGACCTCACAGATGAACTACGCGAAAACGCATTGGTCCGCATAGCGGCCCAAAAAACAAAAAGTGGAAAGATACTACAATCGAAGAGCCAACTTTCGACATTTCCAAGTCGGGGACTTGGTGCTTCGAAAAGTTACCTTACACACCAAGAACCCCAACGAGGGAAAGTTGGGTCCGAACTAGGAAGACCCGTATAAGGTAACCAGTATAACGGACAAAGGATCGTACCAGTTGGAGTCCATGGATGGGAAACGTCTGCGTAATAACTGAAATGTGGCTCATCTGAAGAGATACTACTGCTAAGGTATGGCCTCCCCGTATTCTCTTATTAACCTTTCTCTTTTGCAGGGAGTTAAGAACGGGATAAAATTAGAATTTAGGCCTGAAAACACGTGTTGCACTCTTTTCCTTAGTACGGTTTTGTCCCAAAATGGGTTTTCCGACAAGGTTTTTAATGAGGCAACAAGCACAACGTGTTACTCCACAAAGATAAAAGACCAACGCCCGGAAATCCGAGGTCACATCCTCCGATTGGGGACTTAATAGCACTCACCCGACCTTGCAGCTCCGATCAGTGCTAGGGGAATACTATGCCCGCATCAAAGATGACCCCGATCAGGGAAGACAGAGAAGCTCAACACTTGCTACGGTAAAACTAAGGCCTGGCCATCGGTCATAGAAATCGATGTAAGGACCAAACGATCATAATGAATCGTGTCCCATTTAGCATTTGCTACGGCAAAACTAAGGCCCGGCCATAGAAATCGATGTAAGGACCAAACGATCATAATGAATCGTGTCCCATTTCATATCTGCTACTGCAAAGGCAGAAGGAATCAAAATCCTCATATGTACAAACATTTTGCAAACACAAAGTTATCAAAATTTTGGATACTAAAATCTCGGGTGTCTTCCTGTTAAATAGACTTTACCCCGATGACAACCGCCGTATTTCGGCACTGTCTCATTCACATACCCTATACCGGGCACTGTGGTTGAAAATTTCGACTAAGGCAACGAGGTCACAATGATCAGAGCCAAAATTTAATAAACTCCCCCAAACGGGGACTGCTACGACAAAAATTTAGCCGAGGCCGAAATAGTACCGACCCTAAAGGAAATGCCTATCGTAATTCGGAGACGTCTAAACTTATGAAGCATCGGATAAGTCCTACGGGCACGGTAAACTAACGACTATGAGTCGACTTTTCCTAAAACGGACCAACGATCATACCAAAAATAATAGCAGACATTCAAAACGAAGAAACAAGAAAGATGCACTTTTCATTTATACAAAGGATATTTTTTACATCAAAAACAAAAGTCCTACAAAGGCAACAAATGAATGATCCTCCGAGATTTCTAAACTACCCGGAATGGCTGGAGCCGGAATGCTCGAACACCGTCCGCTCGGAATCATTAGATTCAGAACCGAGGGCATCCTTAGCCTCCCCCTCGATCCTCTTGGCCTCGGCAATAAGGGCCGGAAGATCAGAAAAGCCATGCTCGGCCTGCTCAAGAGTGATCCTCTGAGATTTCCATTTCTCGTACTGAGCAACAATGATAACTTGAGCCTCAGCGGCCTCCACGCTTCTCTGAGCTTCATCCAATTCGGCCTCGGCCTGGGCTAGCTTTGCCTCGAGAGCATCCCGAGCCTCCCCAAGAACATTCTGCAGTTGAATGGCCGATTGAAGCTCGGCCTGGAGGGTGTCATTTTCATCGGCCGATTCCTTGAGTTGGTTCTTCAGGTCATCGCACATCCGAGACCTGTTCTCCGCCTTCTCTTCGAACACCCTAGCACGCTCCTCATGCCGGGCACTCTCAGATTCAAGAAGCCGATTCCTCTCGGCCAAACCAGAAGCATCCGACTTCACCATATCTAGCTCCTCCCGGAGCTGGGAGAAAGCGATCTCTAGCTTACCCAGCCTCGAGGAAATTTGAACATTATCCCGGTTAAGGCCGATCTTCTCATCTTCGAGGCTCCGATTATATTCGGTCATGGCGACCAATTCACTCCTCAGCCGATAGTTCTCGGCCTTTGCTGCATCAAGCTCGGGCTGAAGATGGGAGAGAGCAACTGTTCGACTCAGCTCCTCCTCTTCTCCCGAAGAAGATGCGCATACTTCTCCATTTCTCGGCCCTAGGCGTCCAATTGGCCCCTAAGATCGTCCATATCTTGTTGGGCACGGATGATGGCCTCGTTGGCGAGCACCACACTCTGCAAAATGAAGTAAGTTCAAAGTTATCGGCAAAAGTGAACGAGGCAAGGTTAAAGTTACCAGCAATGTTATACAAAGATGACCAATCTTTGGCGAGCACCCCCGCGTGCATATCTTGTTGTGCAAATCCGTGTCCATATCTTGTTGGGCACGGATTATGGCCTCGTTGGCGAGCACCCCCACGTGCATACTCTCATTGATAAGGCACTGCCAAGTGACCCCGGTCATCTTCCGCTTATTCGAGTCCGAGACAAGAGGCCTCATGTAACTGGCCACACCCACCGGGCGGGAAAGAAAGCTGCATTCCTCGGGGACGGTAACCACAGCCGATCTTGTTCTCCTCGGCTCTACGCTTGGGGCCAGAAAGATGCGCTCCAAGCCATCCCTCGTCCCAGATTCGGAGGTCCGGTTGGCAGACCTCGTGGCCCGAGGGATCGTAAGATGTCCGAATCCTGCGGCTTCGCCGGTAGCGGGAGGAGTCCCCGAGAACATATCCTCAAAGTCGTCAGGCCTCGGAGTCGAAGAACTTAGAACAGGACCAGTATCTTCAGCAAAGCTCGGGAGCCCTGTGGTAGCAGCAGACTCGGGCTCGGGAGCCGGATGAATATCAGTAGGGACTTCGACTTCCGAGACCGGCTCAGCCCTTTGGTCGGCTCCAGCAGCGGCCGCCTCCCCGGGCCTTCTTGTCCTTTGGAGGAGAAGCTCTTCGGAGGAGGTTTCACCTGAAATGTCGACGAAGTCAATCGACCTTAAAGGAGCTGGAGAAAGGATTTCTGCCCCACCTGTGTGAGAAGCCGGGACTAAAAGTCCTTCGCCGACCGAAGGAAGAGGTGCAACTACGACAGACTCCTCCGGGATCGGGGCCACGGAAGGTACGGCATCGACCCTCCGAACTATAATGTCGGGCTCTATTTCGTCCCGTAAGGGCCGAGTAACGCTTCTCGCCCTTTTCTTCTTCGACTGTTGCCCTTTGTCCGAGGGCCTTTTTCTTTTGGCAGCAGTAGCAACAGCAAGGGCACGAGATGCACCCGCCGTATCAAACTCGGACGCTGACGTTGTGGGTTCAGCTATCGACTCCGATCTGGGGGCTACCAAGCCCTTAGGCAAACCTGAAAAGCGAAGATGTTAGCGAAGGTCGAAGGAGGAAAACGAACGGTAAAGGATGCGGTAAACACGAGTAGAAGTAGAGGGCTACCGTGATTCTGGGCAACCCATCGACCACGTGATAGGTGGGCCCAGGTCCGGTTGTCATGAGGACACTGGCGGAGGAGTGCTGTGACCCATTCGCTCAGATTGCGAATGAACGGGGGGACGTAACCATTGGCTGATAAAAGTAAGGAAGAAACAATGAGAAAGCAAAATCAAAATTTGACAAAGCATGCCAAAGCAATTACACGGGGTTTCGGACTTACGCTTGTTATTCCACTTCTCCGGGAAAGGCATATAATCGGCTGGAATGATGTCTTCGGTCTTCACCCGGACATATCGCTCCAACCAACCCGGTCTCTGTCTTCATCCATTTTCGAGAAAAATGGATTCCGGCTGCGCTTGGCAAGTTTTATTACACCACCCCGGAAAATCCTCGGGGAGTACAAACGTATCAGGTGGGCCAGCGTAAACTCCTTCTCGGCATTGTTGGCCAACTGCCGAAGACACGCTATGACCCTCCAAACGATTGGACTGATCTGTGCTAGGGTCACGCCGTAGGTCCGGCACATGTCCAAGATGACCGGATCAACCGGGGGGTCGAGTTTGAGAGTGAAAGGATAAGTGTACACATACAGAAACCCTCCCCGGTGGTCAACAACAGATTCGTCTGGACCGGGGGCAAAAACCCGAACCGGACGGGTGTCCCACCCGCAGTCGACCCGGACTATGTCTAGCCTCTCCTCAGTAATGGATGAGGGGTATCGCCTCACATCAAATCCCCTATCGGACACCAAGGAAGGTTTCTCAACCTCAAGATCTTTGTTGAAGTTGGGCTTGGCCGGTATAATATCCGAGGCCGTGGGCTCGAAAGTGCTTTATGTTTTAGCCGGAGAAGCAGGCTCGGAACTCGGGGACGAAACCGATGGAACATCATGGGAAGTGGTTTCAGACATTTCGAAAGATATGAAAGGAAGAGGGTTCAGAAGAAAGCTCAAAAAGATTGAGGGAACTGGTGATTAAAGAAGCGACAAAGTGCAAAGCAACACTTAAACGAGAACAGTTAGCAGAAGTGGTGACAAAGTTGCCCCTTTTTCACGTAGTATGTGCAGTAAATCAGTGACGGATTGGTTGTTGAAGACAACTGAATATGGTGAAAATGAGGAAATGTAGTGAAAAGTGAAAAGTGAAGAAGAAATGGATCGTGAAAAGTGTTGGAATGAAGGGGAAAAGGGCCTTATATAGGCATGGAACTGTGACGGTTACGATTCCCCAACCAACCGGGGGATACCACGTGTCCCCCGTAATTAATGAGCAACGACTCGAAGCGACGTGCGTGCGGCGGTTGTCAGAGTCGGCCATTCGGGATAAGACACGTGGCTGATAAAGGGGGAACATAACGCAACCGTTCCCGCCAAAATAAGAAGATAACGACGGGCAAACGGAGTTATCGGTTTGGTGGTTTATCCACTTCCCGTTATTCCGATAGATTGGTAATCCGGAAAGTGTGGGGGCTATCTGTATACGGTAAATGTCGGATATGAGTCAAACCGGTGGAGCGGGAAACCGGATGGAGAAGAGAACAAGAACATACACGAAGAGTTTCATTCCGAACCGAAGGAATGCTTGTCCGGAGCTGATAGAGCTTACCATTTGGTCCGGTTCATTTATCACCGAGTTGACCGAGGTCGTTACCCCGAGTATCCATGCCGTTGGTCTGGTACGACCGTTGCACACAGGCCACACGTCAGTAGCGTCCTGCCATGGTCAACCACCAACCATGCGTGTGTCAGACCGTATGGCCAACCTAATCCCACCAAATCCGTTCAGAGTTGTCCTTATTATTATTTTAACAATTTGTATGTTATGAGGCCCATGGAGGCAACACTATAAATAAGACTCATCCCCCTCCTTTGAGGGGGTTGGCTCATTCATTTTCAAGAACACTTGTAACATTAAAGCTTATATACAATCCCTCTCTCTCTCAGATCTGATTCGGTCCATAGTGACCATTTGCATCTTTATTGTATTTCCTCAAGTAAATATTGCATGTCATCCAATTAGCATCAATACTCTTCATCAATTGCGTTCCTACATAACGTCCATATACTCCACCCCCTACGGTATTTAGTGAGATTCAAACACATATCCTATACCCATCTATAAATTCAATTGATTTCCCGAATCCGGGGTAAACACATATAGGGCGAACGATTATATACAAATGGCTAAGGATGCAAAAAACTGGGGGGAAATCGTTTCACTTCTCTAATTCTTTCTTTTCTGAGTTATATTAGGTTTTTGGACATATATGTGATATTTGAAAAAAAAATAGTATTTGAAAAAATTAAAAAAAGATATTTGAAAATTAAATTGTGCCTGAACATGCATTTCACTTGGAAAAAAGTTTAAGAATTTTGTGAGTTGAGGAAAATTTACTTGAAAAACTGGTCAAAGCCACTTTCTCAAACTTGAAAAAAAGAAGAAGTCAATTTAATGTATAATAAAAAAATTAGTTTGATTTTTTTTAAAAAAAATGAAAAAGTGAAGAAAATTTATATGAACAAACAGGCTCTATAGTACACCAAACCCAGAATATCAGAAAATCATAACATGAAGAGACAAAAAGTTAGAATTAATTAGTATGATCATAAAAAAAGAATTCATAAAAAAAGAATAATTTTCTTACCTCTTCATTTCAAAAGCCTCCAACCCCATAGTCATGGGAAAAAACTTGATGTCTAAATCATGAAGCAAACGTTTAAAAAGGATGAACATAATGACATTAAAACCACAATGGATAGGAAATATTATTTGGTAAATGTGGAGACTTAAATTTTATAACGTAGGCAATATGAAAGAGTGGAGTAGTAAATATTAAGACATTTACTCCTATATTTTTATAATAGAGTACAAGGAAAAATAGATAAAAATGTTTTTAAAAAATAAGAATAAAGATAAATAGGATTATTGGCCAAAGCAAGGTGTCACATCACCTTATGTATGCCTAACTTTATATTATATATAGACTAGGATACATACCCGCGCTTCCCGCGGTTATTAAATAAAAATCAATCTTTTTTCTTCTACAAACGTTATATTCTATTCATGTGATTCTTCTTGTCAAGAACTCTTGAGTTGCTCTAATTTCCTTGCTACTTTCATGTTCTTTTTCTTTGTCATGTCCTCTTTTGCTCTATTGTTTTTATTTATTCTTAGTGACATTAAGATGAATGAAAAGATATTTTTCCACGAATTTAAAGTTCGACATATCTGGCTAAATAATCTCTCTTCATATAAGAATTTCAAATTTATATACAACTCATTCAACATATTTTTATAATATTGAAATCTTAAATTCTAAAAGACAATTTAATTGAATCACACTTTGTACAACTATCACTGAATTTACTCTTCTTCCTTGTCTTGCAGTGCATAAACTTCATCTAAATGAATTTTGATCTAATATAATCTTATATAAATATACAATATATAGCCCTTTATATTGCTCGTCAACTTTCATTTGATATACTATAATATCATATAATTATACAATATATGTTGCTATTTTCAAATGTTAAACCAAATAAATGAGAATTTCAAAACTATATGAAGTTATTAAATGAAATAAGGTTATTAAGAAAGATTATCATATGCATAGAAAAAAAAAGTCATCTATCTATACAGTTATCGTAGGATTAGCCAGACTTTAAGAGTTTGGAATGTCAACGGTTTAGTTTTCACGATTGAGAGTATCACAAACATATCTATAAAAGAATATATCGAACAATGTGAGGAGTAGTTACAAAATATTTGCATAGCTGAATAGGAAAAATAAAATTTGAAGAAAATATTCACATATACACAAAAACAAAGCTAAATCTAAAATGAAGGTAGTAATCACATGAGAAAAATGAATATTTGATGAAACTTAAAAAGGCTTAGTCCAGAAAGAAGACATATATGCAACTAAATATTCAGTTAGTCCGGAAACAATTATTCTGTCAATATATCTTTAAAGATCCACCAACACTTTTCAACGTAACTCTATAGAACCATTTCTCAATTACAACAATTGTCAATCCAACGTACCCTTTAATCAGCCAACACACGCTGAAAGTAGCTTTCAAATCATCCTAAATTGGGAAGACATTTAAAGAAAGAACAATTCAATTATCCACAGCACCAAAATCGCACAAATGCATGTATTATAGTTAAATAGTGAGGGGAAGTTACACATGCATGTATCATAGTTAAATAATGAGGGGAAGTTGAATAGATCTAGTAATCAGAGAATATGAAGATGGTTAAATCTCACAAGCAAATTAATATTTTCAACCAAAAAAAAAAAAACTTAGATGTAACATAGAACGAAAAAAATGCAAAAATAACACATAAATGAATAAAAGTTAGCCTTAAAAGCTTGGAACGTAATATCCATGTCTGCTAGACTTCAAAGAAAGCCAACTACAGCCTCATCAAACTAATAGATAAATAATATTCTCACAAATTAATAATTAAATAAATAAAATTATCATAAACTCGGTAATTCGAACAGAATCTCCAACAAAAAAAAGAGATACCTATTGTATATCTTCACTTGTTCTTCGGCTGTAGAAATTTCAGTTTATCCATATACATCGACATCTTTCACTTCTTCATTTTTATCCTTACTATTGTTGTTCAGATTATTTCACTATGGTATTCTGTTTGGTACTCGATGTTGTTGAAATTTTCATGGACTGCTAGTCATGTAATGTCAAACGACACCTTTAGATGAGTAGATATATATGTTTTTGATCTACATGACTCAAATAAGAATGAGAATGCAATAATGAGATTATTACCTCCATTATAGTGGAATATGAAAGGTTGTAGCATTCCGTAAAATGGAACATAAGAAGGTTGTAACGGTTGGTCACAACCATAACCGTTCTTTCATTAATAATGGGTGGACATTATATTTAATTTATTAACCAAAAACAAAAATTTAACAGTGTACTAATGGCAAGATAACCGTCACTTTGATGAGGAGAAAGAAACACGATTAGCAATTGAAAGTTGATATGCTTTTCAATTCTCCACTATAATGCACAATAACTACTAAGTAGTTAATTCTTGTAAATACTTTAAATATGGGAGAAATGAAAAATGTAGAATTTTTGTCATTTTATAATTAGGAAAAAAGTCAAAAAAAGGAGAATAAAGATAAATAAGAATGGTGGTCATAGAGAGGTGCCACATCACCTTGTCTATGTCTAGTTTTATACTATATCTTGATCTTGATTCTCAACACCCCCCCCCCCTTTTCGTTATCACCCGCTTGTCTTTCTTTTACTAAAATCTCATTCTCGCAAATTTCTTGTGCTTTGTCACGACCCAAATAGCCGTGAGTGGCACCCACACTAATTCACCTAGTGGGCGAACCAATCCTCTTAACCAACCATCCAATGATTACCAATTACCTAGCCATTTTTAGACCTATCAAGAATAAAAACAAAGTAATAATCATTCAAACGCATAGTCAATGCCATAAATAAATAAAGGTGCGGAAGTCTAACTATTACAGCCCAAAATCCGAAAGTCATCATACAAGGACTCTAAAACATACCTCTCTAAGAATGAACAACTGTCTGAAATAAACATAAATGTCTGAAGTGAAGTATACATCTATAGTAAGAAAGATCTTCAGGCGGCCTGGCATGGGTAGGAGCTCACCCTCGAATATGTCGAAAACTGGCTTCACGCTAAATATAAGGTTTGGTAGATGCCTCTGGATCACAATCTGCATTCAAAAGAATGCAGCAAGATAGTATCAGTAGAAACATTATGTACCAGTAGATATCATAGGCCGACTAAGATTAGTATCATAAATAAATCACGAATTCAATAAAATAACAGATAGGCATAACAACACATAACTATAAGAAGTTATCAACAAGAATCATCCCACTGAATTAAGATAAGCCCACACAACAAACAATCCATAAAAGTGACTCAATCATGTAATCACCAACACAACTGTATCTCATGAATTACCTCAACTCTGTCACATATTTGTACACACATGCTAAATGGTATTGTTTGCCCAAATAGCCACGAGTCCAATGAAATGCAATAAATAATGAAAGTATCTCCACCGTGTACACACATGCTAAATGGTATTATTTTCCCCAGATAGTCATGAGTCCGATGCAATGCAATAAATAATGAAAGTACCTCAACCGTGTACACACATGCTAAATGATATTATTTTCTCCACTTAGTCATGACCTGCAGGGGACTCATGGTATCTATGTACCACTCGCTTCGGAACTGACCTCAGATCACGAGCCCATAACTAGGCCACATTCTCACCCCCTGCCAAATGTGCCTTTTCATAATTATATTATCTTTCTCGTAACAATGTATTTCCGTTCCACAATCAATTAAGGAATGTGACCGATCAATAAGTCAATATCAAAGAACATAAGTCATCATGCCACAAGTCATATAAATAATCACAAATCAATTCATCAATAGCATGAATACAAGATTACTTCAAATCAACAAGAAGAGTATTCATTAACTCCTTCTTTTTCATTTCATAATAGTTAATCACAAAATAAGTCAACCAATGTCAATTAAGGAATTTCCACCCACACTTTATGTCTGAAGCCCTAATCATGCTTCTCCCATCAATTTCATAACATATACAATCAACTAATCAAAATCCAACTCAAGTCGACTGTAACCTACCTCAAAGTAGAACTGGGACAATGTAATCACTCCGCGATAACTTTCCCCTTTCGCAAAGCTTCCAAACGTTCAAAGTCTAGAAATATAGCGCTACATGAATATTCAAATCATCTACTCAAACAATACAATAATTGGGAAAAAGAACCCAACTACTTCTACCCCTATTCAAATGTGTGAACTATCACTAAGCATGAATTCATACTAGTATTGATCTCAATAATCTTATTCTATCCGTTCGTGGGTTTTCTAATCGTTTCAACCCTTTTACAAGCAGTCTTTATGCTAAAGTTACCATCTTTATGAAACCCTAAGTCTCAATACATGATTCTCATAATTTAATAATCAAATTCTCACCCTAGGAAGTGATAATCTATACTCCTAGATGATTAAACAGTAATAAAAGCAATAACCCATTCATTAATCAAAGGTTTCTTAAGTTCTAGGGTTTTAGCCCTTCCATTCACCATTAACGGACCTTTAGCTAATCATGAAATCTAACATGATGATGGAATGAACAAAGTCAAGGGTTGATATAAAACACGAATTCTGCCTCTTGTCAATCGCTGCAGCGGTCTCGCTATAGCGGGAACACTCCCGCTATGGTGAACCTCATTAATCCCCTGCTTCTCGTGGCAACGAGCCTATCATCGCTACGACGGACCTGCTACAATGGTACCTTACCCGCTGCAGTGGTCCATTTTGACCAGTAGCTCGGTTTTCTCACCATTTTTTCACCCAAAGATCCCAACACCAATCTGAGGCCCTACAGACGCAAACGATACATGCATATATACATAAAAACACGCTGCGGACTCACCTGCGGCCTCGGAATTCCCAACGGAGGTCTAATTTTTTAAGTCACCCTCATAACGACCCAGCGGGTCATTACATCAGATACCAATTAAACACCCGTTCGTCCCCGAACGGACAAAGAAGAGACACAGGGGAAAAAATACCCGACTCAGTGAAAAGATGGGGATAATTCTTTCACATATCGAATTCTGTCTCCCAATTAGCTTCCTCAACGGGATGGTTCTTCCACTGAACCTTCATCGAAGTTATTTCCTTCGACCTCAACTTGCGAACCACTCTATCTAGAATAGCAATAGGCTCTTCCTCATAGGACAGATTCTCATCCAACAAGATAGAATCCCAATGAATGATACACGAACCATCACCATGATATCTCTTCAAAATAGAGACATGGAACACTGGATGAATGCCTGACAAACCTGGGAGCAAAGCCAACTCATTGGCTACATCCCCCACACAATTGAGAATCTCAAATGGACCAATGAATTTGGGACTAATCTTACCTTTCTTCCCAAACCTCATCACACCCTTCATGGGTGAGACCTTCAACAAGACCTGTTCCCCAACCATGAACTCAAGATCTCTGACCTTTCGATCCGCATACTCTTTCTTTCTACTCTGAACAACTAAGAGATTTTCCTGAATCACCTTGACTTTATTTAATGACTCCTTCAAAATTATCTGTACCCCATGGCCTTACCTTGAAAGCATCAAACCACCCAATAGGATACCTACATCTCCTCCCATAAAGAATCTCATACGGGGCCACAGCAACGATCTAGTAGTAATTATTGTTATAAGCAAACTCAGCCAATGGTAAAAACTGATCCCAATTGGCCACCGAAGTCAATAACACAGGCTCGAAGCATATCTTTTATGACCTGAATAGTCCGCTCAGACTAGCCACCTGTCTGAGGTAGAAAGTTGTACTAGAATCCAATCTAGCACCCAATTCCAAATGTAAATTCTTCCAGAACCGGGATGTAAACGTCGTGCCTCTATCCGATATGATGAAAATAGGAACTCCATGCAGGCGAAAAATCTCCTGGATATAAATCTGGGCCACCTTTTGAGCCGTATGGGTATCTGAACCTGTATAAAATGGGCAGACTTGGTCAATCTATCAACAATGACCCAAATCGAATCAAACTTACCTAAGGTCTTTGGAAGACCAACCACAAAGTCCATCGCTATCCTTTCCCAATTTCACTCTGGAATGGGCATCCTTTGAAGTGTAACCCCGGGTCTCTGGTACTTATATTTCACCTGCTAGCAATTCAAATATGGTGCAACAAACTCAACAATGTCACGCCTCATCTTAGCCCACCAGCAGTGCTGCCTCAAGTCACGGTACATCTCAGTAACGCCAAGATGAATGGAATATCTAGAACTTTGAGCCTTTATTAAAATTATCTTAATTAAATCATCAACACTGGGAACACACACACACCCCTTGATTCTCAAGGCACCTTCATCATCAATTACGGCCTCCTTGGCCTCACCATGCAATACTTTATCGCAAATCCTACTCAAACTCGCATCCTCGAACTGTCTGGCCTTAATCTGCTCCAGAAATAATGATCTCGCCTCAATACAAGCCAATACTCTGCTCGAACCAGACACATCAAGCCTCATGAAGCTGTTAGCCAGAGTTTGAACCTCCCTGGCCAACGGACGCTCTGACACAATCAAACGAGCCAAACTCTCCATGCTGGTTAATTTCCTGCTCAAAGCATCTACTATCACATTTGTCTTGCCAGGATGATACAAAATAGTACATAGTCCTTAAGAAATTCCATCCATCTCCACTGTCTAGAATTAAGATTGCTCTAAGTAAATACATGCTAAAGACTGCGATGATCAGTATATACCTCGCAACGGGCACCATAGAGATAGTGCCTCCAAATTTTCAACGCAAAAACCACAGCTGCCAACTCCAAGTCATGAGTAGGATAGTTCTTCTCATGGATCTTTAGCTGTCTGGAAGCATAAGTGATCACCTTCTTTTTCTGCATCAAAATAGCGCCCAAACCAGAATGAGACCTATCACAATAAACTACAAAGTCCTTGCCCTCCACAGGAAAAGATAGAATAAGAGCTGCAGTCAACAAGGTCTTAAGCTTTTGGAAGCTCTCCTCACACTTGTTGGATCACTGAAAAGGTACCTCTTTCTGAGTCAAACGGGTAAAATGCAAAGCAATAGAGGCAAACCTCTTTACAAACCGACGGTAGTAACTGGCCAAACCCATGAAACTACCGATCTATGTCATGAAAGTGGGCCCGGCCCAATCCCTCACTGCCTCAATTTTCTTCGGATCTAACATAATCCCCTCCTTTAAAACCACATGCCCCAAGAAGGACACAAATGTAAGCCAAAACTCACACTTAATTAGAGAACTTGGCGTACAACTCCTTGTCTCTCAACAACCCTAGGACTGCTCTCAAGTGTTTTTCATGACCTCTCTTACTCTTCGAATAAACCATGATGTCATCAATAAACACTATCATAAAAGAGTCCAAGTATGGATTTAAAATGCCATTCATCAAATCCATAAAAGTAGTTGGGGCATTAGTAAGCCTGAAAGACCTAACCAGAAACTCATAATGCCCATACCTGGTCTGGAAAGCTGTCTTAAGAATATCCCCTACTCGAATTTTCAACTGATGATATCCTGATCTCAAGTCAATTTTTGAAAACATAGAAGCCCCATAAAGCTAGTCAAACAAGTCATCAATACGAGGGATAGGATATTTATTCCGGATGCTGAATTTATTTAAATGGCGGTAATCAATGCACATCTGTATAGTCCCATCTTTGTTTTTCACAAATAGAACAGAAGCGCCCCACGGGGAGACACTCAGACGGATGAAACCCTTTCTAATCCTGAAGTTATTCTTTTAATTCCCTCAACTCTACTGGTGCCATCCGATATGGTGGCATGGAAATACGGCAGGTTCCCGACTCTAAGTTAATGCAGAAATTAATGTCACGGACCGGTGGCATGCCCTGAAAGTCTGCAGGAAATACCTTCGCAAACTCACGCATCACAGGAACTGACTCAAGAGATGGATTGTCAACACTGGTATCATGGATATGTACCAAATAATCCTAAAACCCCCCTATCCACTAATTTCTTTGCATGAATAAAGAAAATGATTTTCTTCGGGAAGGAACTAAGGTTACCCTTCCACTCAAGTCTAGGCACCCCGAGCATAACTAAGGTGACTGTCTTGGCATGACAGTCCAGGAGTACATGATAAAGAGCTAGCCAACTTATACCCAGGATGACATCAAAGTCTACCATGTCTAAAATCACTAAGTCAACCCAGGTGCAATACCCCATAAGTGTGACAGTACAAGATCGAAAAACTCTATCTACAACCACATAGTCTTCAACTAGACTAGATATATGTATAGGGGCATTAAGTAAATCACAGACCATATCAAGACCCATAGAGAAATATGTAGACACATAATAAAATGTAGAACCCAAGTCAAACAATACAAAAGCCATCCGGTGACAGACTGAGATATTACCTCTAATAACTACATCTGAGTCCTCAGCCTCTGTCCTGCCAACAAAGGCATAACAATGAACCCGTCAGCCAGTAGCCTGGGAACTATTGCGATCAACCTACCTTGCCCGGGCTTCTCCCCTACCGGTCTGATATCCACCTTTACTAATTTGAAACCCGCCTCTGTTAGGTTGGTTTCCTCATCTACCTGCCGTGTGACCTCCACGCCCAGATTGAGCTTAATTACCTTCATAAGATCCTCCCCCTCTACCTGATGCTGGAGCGCTGAGAGCCTAAAATTGAGTACCCTTGCCACCTTGACTAAGTGTGGGATAATTTCTCTTAAAATGCCCCGTATCACCGTACTTGAAGCATCTGCGGTCTAGTGTCGGACGCTGAACAGAAACGGACAAAGCCAGTAACCACCATAATCTGAGGCTATGATCTGCGAACCCCTAGCTGATTGGAATAGTGCTGACTGGCCCTTGATGGGCCCCCATCTGTAGCATGTTGGCTGATTGAACAGGATATCCCGAAAAGACATGGGAACCCTAGCCTTTTGAGAAAGAGCCACTGAAACTGCCGCCCTTTCGAGCCTTCTTCTCTGCGTACTTATTATAACCGTCCTGCCTCACACCTTCGATGGTTCTAACATGATCTGGCTCCAGGCGAAATTCGTGCTTCTATCAAACCATTCAGTAGGTTCAACACTCGGAGCATCACATCTGACAACACTAGAGGAGCTATAATATCTGGCGGAGCCGGTGCTACTTCAAAATTTACTGCCTCATCTGGAACTACCTGAGGCTCAGGGGACCTAGCATTGTGCTGACCAACCACATGAGCCCCGCCCTTGCCTCTACCACGACCACGGCCTCTAGCCTGGCCTCCTCCACGAACTGTGGCCCTAGCTGCCTGACCTCCCCTGCAAGCTGCGACCAGCGCAGGTTCCTCATTTGCTGCTACCTCACGAGTCCTTACCATCTATGAGAGAATAGAAAGAAAATTCAGATACCAATTTGAATTATCCAAATACCAATTGGAATCAAATAGCACGAAAGAAGGAAGAAATTGATTTTTTCTAGTGTCTGATAGCCTCTCGAAGATAAGTACAGATATCTCTGTACCGATCCACAAGACTTACTAGACATGTCCTTGTACAACGTGGTCGACAAACCTAAGGCTCTGATACCAACTTTGTCACGACCCAAATAGCCGTGACTGGCACCCACACTAATTCACCTAGGGGGCGAACCAATCCTCTTAACCAACCATCCAACTATTACCAATTACCTACCCATTTTTAGACCTATCAAGAATATAAACAAAGTAATAATCATTCAAACGTCAAGTCAGTGCCATAAACAAATAAAGGTGTGGAAGTCTAACTATTACAACCCCAAAATCTGAAAGTCATCGTATAAGGACTCTAAAACATAACTGTCTACGAATGAAAAACTGTCTGAAATAAACATAAATGTCTGAAGTGAAGTAAACATCTATAGTAAGAAAAATCTTCAGGCGGCCTGGCATGGGTAGGAGCTCACCCTCGAATATGTCGGAAACTGGCTTCACGCTAAATATGAGGTTTGGTAGATGCCTCTGGATCACAATCCGCATTCAAAAGAATGCAGCAAGATAGTATCAATAGAAACATTATGTACCAGTAGATATCATAGGCCGCCTAAGATTAGTATCATAAATAAATCACGAAATCAATAAAATAACAGATAGGCATAACAGCACATAACTATAAGAAGTTATCAACAAGAATCATCCCACTGAATTAAGATAAGCCCAGACAACAAACAATCCATAAAAGTGACTCAATCATGCAATCATAAATACAGTTGTATCTCATGAATTATCTCAACTCTGTCATATATATGTACACACATGGTAAATGGTAGTGTTTTCCCAAATAGCCATGAGTTCGATGCAATACAATAAATAATGAAAGTACCTCCACGTGTACACACATGCTAAATGGTATTATTTTCCCCAGATAGTTATGAGTCTGATGCAATGCAATAAATAATGAAAGTATCTCAACCGTGTACACACATGCTAAATGATATTGTTTTCCCCACTTAGTCATGACATGCAGGGGACCCATGGTGTCCATGTACCACTCGCTTCGGAACTGACCTTGGATCATGAGCCCATAACTAGGCCACATCCTCACCCCCTGTCAAATGTGCCTTTTCATAATTATATTATCATTCTCATCATAATGTATTTCCGTTCCACAATCAATTAAGGAATGTGACCAATCAATAAGTTAATATCAAGGAACACAAGTCAGCATGCCATAAGTCATATCAAGACTCACGAATCAATTTATCAACAACATGGATATGAAATTACTTCAAATCAACAAGAAGAGTATTCATTAAATCCTTCTTTTTTATTTCATAATAGTTAATCACAAAATGAGTAAACCAATATTAACTAAGAAATTTCCAACCACACTTATGTCTGAAGTCCTAATCATGCTTCTCCTATCAATTTCATAACATATATAATCAACTAATCAAAGTCTAACTCAAGTAGACCGTAACCTACCTCAAAGCAGAACTGGGACAATGAAATCACTCTGCGATAACTTTCCCCTTTCGCAAAGCTTCCGAACGTTCAAAGTCTAGAAATATAGCGCTACTCAAACAATACATGAGTATTCGAATCATCTACTCAAACAATACAACAATTGGGGAAAAGAACCCAACTATTTCTACCCCTCTTCAAATGGGTAAACTATCACTAAGCGTGAATTCACACTAGTATTGATCCCAATAATCATATTCTATCCCCGTTCATGGATTTTCTAATCATTTCAACCCTTTTACAAACATTCTGTATGCTAAAGTCACCCTCTTTATGAAACCTTAAGTCTAAGAAAATATAAGAATACTGGTTAAATTAAATAAGGCAGTAGTTTGTAAAAAAAAACAGACTTTAATTATAAGTTAAACCAAAAGAAAGTGTCAGATCAGCCAATATTTTTATAAGCATTAGGAATAAATCACGGCTAAGTGTCAACTGATTTTAGATGATTAAGGAAAATATATTAAGCGATCAACTAGGATAAGTAACAATGCAAATTAGCCAATATTAATTTGAGAAGTAGCTCCATAAGCAAAATCATGTTATTTATTAAAATACGAACTTGGTGAGAATGGAAGATTCACAAATATAAAAAAAAATGCTGAAAACCTATTTTCCAAAGATGCACTAAAACAGATTGTGAAGATCATTTTTTATCCATTGTGCACTTCCAGCCATATTCAGTTGATTCATTTAAAATGTGCAACCTATATGCCACGTTCTATGATGTAACATAAATGTATTTCACTAATAACTAGAGTGGGAATCCTAATAGAGTAAATAAATAATCATTATTCACGCTATGTTAACTACAAGTTTCAACGTGCAATCCCAAAACTTAAGATGGATCCCACACACACACAAATAAGTCAACAATCATAAAAGATAGGATGACGGAGTAAAAAGAAAAGACGCCATAAGCGCCCCAAATGTTGGGCTCGTTTTCTCGCTATGTGGTGTAATTCTAAGGAAGATGATGTATGATGATTCCAAGCATGGGTATGTCGAGGGTATGTCGAATCTCATTTTGAGACTTTCAATTTTGCGAGAGTCCCGAATTAAGACTCCATTTACTCTAAAGTGTACATGTAAAAGAAGGGGAAATAAAAAAATAGCAAGAAGTCATGATTGATAATATGTGGAATATACATATCAGTAACATTTGACTGAACAAACTCTTAAGCAATTTGACCGTAACATTTTTTTTAAACACCGAGTAAAGAAAACTTAAAATCAAGTCCCAGAATCAGCTACATTAATATTAACTAGCTCATTCCATATGCATATATATCACTTACAAAAATGCCACAAGACATGGTATTTGAACAAAACAACATTTTATATTCATGTTCTTTATTACGAATGCAAACTCATAGTAAGGTGCAGTACATGAACATACGATGGCACTTTAGCTTTAAACAGATTCATGACGAGAGAATTTTAAAAGTAGGGATGTCAATCAAAATTTAAAGACTACTTAATACCCAAGCATTTTTAAGTACACAGGGGTATAATCAGATTTCCTTTTTTTTTTTTTTTAAACTCAAAGTTCACTATTTTTCAGATGTGAATAACAAAAGGCACAAGCTACAAACCAACAAAAGTTTGTGCGACATTGTAAGAGAATTTACTACCTCAATATTAGAAGACAACAAGATAACACAAAATCCATGTTCAACTACATGAAACAGTAAGCACATAAAAGAAATTCATATATTAATATCTTGAACGTACCTAGGAATATTCCACATTTTATCTAACAAGGTAGTAAAAAGATGAAGAATAACTTTGGCATAATTCAAGTCTTCTTTGGCTGAAGTTGTTAGCCTTCTTTCTTCTTTTAAATGTCTTTGAGCTTCATAATTGAACAAAACATATTCTTTTAGTCATATTATATATTCTTCATTTAAAATTCATGTTTGGGCTTTAATTTGGCTGAAGTTGTTAGCCTTCTTTCTTCTTTTAAATGTCTTTGAGCTTCATAATTGAACAAAACATATTCTTTTAGTCATATTATATAATACCGTGTAATATAAACATATTAATGTTTAAGTAACTAATTATTTAATATACCTTACAAAATTATAGTTGCTACCACTTAAATAAATTATGACATATTTCAAAGTTATGTGAAATAAAAACACTATAGTAAAAATATTATAGTAGCTATTTACAAAGTGTAAGACTAGAATTGAATCATGAGAAGCCTTAAAGATGATAAAAACGAAAAAAGAAAGAAAATGGTAATATTAATCATACTAATAGTAATAATAATAATAATGAGAATAATATTAATAGTAATTGATTTAGTAATAGTAGCGACGATACAATATTTGATTTATTACTAATTTAGAAGCTCGAAGAAATAAATTGGAAGAAAGGAGAGTCAAAATTGGGTGTCAACAGCTTGCCCCTCTTGGACCAGAGACGATATAAGAGTTTTCGGGCAAAGAAGTTGACGAAGTAGCTGATTTTGTCCCGTCCATCAGAGCTGAAACAAATATTAGAAACGTATGGGACAAAACAAGTTTTAAAAAGATTGCGACTGGACTTTGGTTTATGAGTTGTCTAAATATCTCAGGTTGCATGAGAATCAGGCCGTATGTAGTTCAAGAAGAACTATGGTACTTATGAATTGGGAAACAAGGTTAATGCGAATCCTTAAAGGTATTTCCCCAGTGTCGAATTTTGATTTGATGACACTGGTATTGGTTGAGGAGAAGGTGTTTGAATGGGTGGAATCTAATTATGAACACAACTAAACTTAATCGTCGAGGTACAGACGAATCCCAAAAATGTTGCCCCCATTTCGAATTATGATGACACTGGCATTACGGTTGAGGAAAAGGAGTTTGAATGGGTGGAATCTAATTATGAACACAACTAAACTTAGTCGTCGAGGTACTGACATAAATAAGACATATGAGAGTAGAGCCAAGCGGAGTTTGTGTAGACCCTTGACCTTTGTTGGGAATTTTGGTTCCTTCCTAACAAATTGCCCCAGTTTACTGTCATAAATAAAGTTCCACGTTGTGTGATGCTGCCTGCTAAATCTGTTGCAAAGATCTCAGGTACAACTATTAGTAATAAAATGAAAGCATTAAGATATAATTTAGGATGCTTATAAAAATAAACGCGATAAAATTGGTGCAAGTGAAGAAATCAGTGTTATCATTTCTAGATAAAATTAGTGCAAGCATTAAAAAAAATAGTGAGATATTATTTGAGATAAAACTAGTGTAGGTGCGAGATTAGCGCAAAAATATGTGAGATAAAATTAATGTAAGTGCAAAATCAGTGCGCTTTATAAAATTTAATATGTCTAATTTGAAGACGGACATGTCCAAATAAAATAATTAAGTACTATTATAAGGCGGACAAACCAAATAACATTAAATCCTGTTTTAAGGTGGACATACCCAAATAAAATAATTAAGTCCTATTATCAGTTGGACAAACCTAAATGCCTTGTTTGAGGGTAGACAACCCGAAATATCCTATTTGAGGGTGGATTAACCCAATATATCCTATTTGAGGGTGGAGGAACCTAATATATCCTATTTTAGGGTGGAGGAACCTAATATATCCTATTTGAGGGTGGAGGAACCTAATATATCCTATTTTAGGGTGGAAGAACCCGACATATCCTATTTTAGGGTGGACGAACTCAATATATCCTATTTAAGGGTGGACGAACCCAGCATATCCTATTTGAGGGTGGAAGAACCCAATATATCCTATTTATGGGTGGATGAACCCAACATATCCTATTTAAGGGTGGACAAACCCAAAATATCCTATTTGAGGGTGGAAGAACCCAATATATCCTATTTAAGGGTGGATGAACCCAACATATCCTATTTAGGGGTGGATGGACCCAAGATATCCTATTTGAGGGTGGAAGAACCCGATATATCTTATTTTAGGGTGTAAGAACTCGATATATCCTATTTTAGGGTGGAATAACCCGACATATCCTATTTTAGAGTGGACGAGCCCGATATGTCCCATTTTAGGGTGGACGAACCCAATATGTGGTGCATACTTACAAATAAGAATATTGGTGCAGTGCATAGAGTTTGATGCGGTGCTTTCACAATAGCAAATATTTAAAATGCAATATGGAGAGCCAAGCGTGGTGCCTTTGCAATAACGAACATTCATGGTGCGATGCTAATAACTTGGTGATATTCCACCTTACTAAAATGCTTATGTGAAGAAAATTCCTGCACTCAAAGAAAATTATGAGTTTTGAAATTCGTGTTGTTTTTTCATCATCCTTTGTTTCATGAATCTGGTGATGTCTTTCTTGATGCTGAGATTCGATCTAGCATGCATTATCATTCAAGAATAGCAAAATTAGCCCTGCATTACTTAAAGAAACTTGTTCGTATAAAAGAAAGTGGTTGCCTTGCATTGAATATTGAAGCTTTGGCTTTTATTCTGCGCTTCTCGTTGCTATGCATTGCAGAAATCTGATTATGCGAATATGACTTACGATTTCAACTTCTGCCTTTTTCGAATAATGATAGGTCGTCTGCAAAATATTCCTAAATTTCGGCTATGAAGGGAATTGATATTTTTATTTATTGAGACCGAACCCAACATGGGCGCCTATGTGTCCCGCTACTAACAGGAATCAGGTCAAATGTAGTTCATTACAAAAGATTGCAAAATAGTAGCTACTTCATAAAGGCAGGCAGGTGGAGAATGATTTTCTCAAGTTGCGAGATGACTTCTTAGTCAGTCCTCCTGAGTTGTTGCACGCTTTCTCTTCAAAGGCCTTGGTGCCAATTTTGATGGATCGCCCTTAATAATAATTGCATTTGTGTTTGTGATATTATCATTGCTGGTTGGAGGCTCTTGTTGCCGCTTTATCTTACCATTTTCAATTATACTCTGAATCTTGAATCTCAACGCTAGACATTCTTGAGTGTCATGCCCTTGAATGTTTGAGCGGTAAGCCCAACTCTTAGATAAATCAAAGTTTGGCAGTGGATGCTTAGGTATGAATCCCTTTTTTGGTTGTAGAATGCCCTGAGCACTTAATCTCTCAAGTATATTTGACAATGGCTCATCGAGAGGGGTGAAGGAGAAAGATTTCATCTTCTTCTGTTGTCGAGAGCTAAACTGTGCCTGGTGATACCCTTGTTGGCAACCATGTTGTGATTTCTGCTGGCGAGGACGCTGCATAGTGGCGTAAGATTGTAAAATTTGGTGACTTTGATGGCATTGCGCTTGATGCATAGTCATGGAACCGAATTTGTTTTCCTTCTTTTCATTTTGCATATCTCCTGGTATCTTAGATTGGAGGTTTTGGTGAACGACTTGAGTTGCTGAGCTGTCTACAATTCGTCCTTCTTGAATTCCACTTTCTAGCTCTCTACCAATTCCAATCAAATCATAGAAGTTGCGTGCACAAGCTCCGAGCAGCTTATCATAGTATAAGCCTTGTTGAATTTGGATGAAGGTTGAGACCAATTCTACCTCAGGCAATGGAGGATGTATTTTGAAGCTTCTAACCTCCACTGTATGGCATCTTCTTGGAAAGACTCATGCAGCATTTTATTTAATTTGAGCAAATCGGCTATGTGCAGATCGCCTCTAACATTGAACTCATATTGCTTTATAAAGCCGCGGGCCATATCTTCCCACGCGTTGCATTTGCTAAAATCTTGTTTGGTGTACCAAGTGAGTACCAATCTTGATAAACTTTGACTGAATAGTCTCATTCGTATTGTTTCATCATGTCCAATGCCAATTAATCTGCTACAGTAGTCCTTTAAATGAGTGACGGGGTCTCCCTCACCATTGAAAGTGTTAAAGTTAGGTATCTTGTGCCCTTGCGGAAGCTCAACATATGGATGCACACATAAATCTTCATACTTCAAACCCTGGAAATTTCTTGAACGTAACTTTTCATTAATGGCTTTCCTCAAATCGTGGAGCTCTTTTCCCAAATCTTCATGGCAAATTGACTTGATTTGCTTTCCAGGTCTTGTATATGGGCATATTGCTAGCTCATTTTGCTTATTTTCCTTAAATGGAGTTGCGGTTATGGAAAGTTGAGGATTAGGAATTATCCTTACTTGACTGGGAGCGTAGGTTGATGGCATTTGTGGAGAAATAGCATAAGTAGGAGTTGGGTTAGAAGAAATAGTTAAGGAAATGTTTCAGGTTGAGCTGGAAGCTAAGGTTGCATTAGGAAGAAGGCTGAAGGTATTTCTCAAATTGACCAAAATGTTTCTTCGAACTACATTTTTCTTGCTTTCATCATTCTGTGCTTGCACCAATCCCATACCAATGTTGAAACCTTCAAATTTGTCTGTCATTTTAGTCTCGTCCTTATCCAGATTCGTAGCCAAAACAGTGTTCAATGCTAGGCAACCTTTAAAGAATACAATAAAACTAAACTACACAAAATAAAGTGTTAGTGCGTGAGAATATGCATATGAAGTAAATGCACAAAATAATAAAATATGTGATAAATTAGATTAATTCGTGTTCTAGTTAAGTAGGATCTCTAGACTAGAAGAGATGACTGAAGTCGTAGAATGAATGGACGAGAATGAATCAGTAGCTAGTAGGCTCTAACGCTCGAGAATGAATCCGAAGAAAAGTAAACTACATTGGAGTAGAACATGCAGGTTGAAGAAAGGCTGACTCATATCAAACACCAAAGCTTAGCTCTGAGTTGATTCTTCCTTTGCTAACTCCTACGTATTCCAAAAATTTTGCCCCAGTCTTTAGGACGTTTCTGATGAAGATTTCTTGATTGCATGCCAAAATTTTCCCTAGTTTCATGCTCCTTCTTTTAGGAAATATTAAAATTTTATAATAATAAGACCGAGCCTTATATAGGTTGCCTACGTATCCTGTATCTGACAGGAAATCAGGTCAAATGTAGTTCCGGTTACATGCAAATGGAATATTAAAATTTCTATTCTAATATGACGGGGTCCCTATGTGGGCTGCCTACGTATCCACCGAGGAATTACGTCAAGCGTAGTTCGCCTTATATAAAAAGGGATTTTAAAAAAAAAATAGAAGACATACAAAAAGACTGATCATTAAAGCTTACAAAAGTACATAATTGTTCCCAAAAAGATGCTACCCAAAAACTATCCTACTTTATGTCATTATTTAAAGTCCCACCATACGCCTAGCAGTCTTTCTTAATGAAACCATTATTGGTGCTATGTCCGGCTATATCATAAGTGCTTGCATCAGATGCGGGGAAGGATAAATTTGATGCAGTAAACGTTGATCTAGTAATTACTTGGCTTTGAGGAGGAACTTGACTGGAACATTGCGGATAAATTGCTTGATTGTAACTTGGCATCGGCATGCCAGCTGGAAGTTGATTCAAAACAAATTGAGGGTGAGCCAATGGTCTCTGAACGATCCTACCATTATGCAATAGTTTTGGATCGCGTCTTTCAAACAATGACACTCGTGTTGCCTTCGGTGTTCAACTTAAGTCAACCTTTGGAACGAAAATGAAATATTTGGTAAGCGTAGGGTAGGTATGATTAACGTGAGGCAAGAAAGTATTAAAGGCTAAGAATCCGCATTTAGAAATTTTCCTAAGAAGAAACCGATGGATCGAGTCTTATAATGGTTATTTTAAAACAGGCCAAATATAGGTCATGGCTTTAGACCTATTTTGATGACTGTTGGGATATATGATAGACAAACTTGGGATTAAGATAGAAAAATTATGATTGATCAAGCGCACGAGAGTTGAACTTAATATACCCAAGAGTTGCGAACGGCTCTAAAATTTATTTTAGCATTGGCGGGTTGGAAAATGTCAAGGACGGGAGACCTATGAAATTGTCCCTTGACTTGCATGTCAAAACTTGAAATTAATGGGTGTGCTAAGATAAATCTCGGCGACCCAAAATAAGAATGACGAGATTAAACAGGTGAAGACTCCGAAGAAGTAAGGTACTTGGAAAGTCGTTTCTGAACAACTTGAGGGCAAAATCAAATAAATATCGAGAAATGCCATTTGATAGATTGCGCAAATAAATTTGGACATCTACCAATTTAAGAAGTGATAAATGGTGAAAAAAGGAAGAATTATAGAGTAGGACGTCTATCAAGCGCTAAATGGATCCTACGAGGCGCAGAACTAACAAACCAAATGTTCTGTCATTTGAGATGAAAGATCATACCCATAAAAGAAGGACTTGGAAGATTGAGAAGGTAAAAGCTCTAGAATTCGAACTTGACGCAAGACCAATTATTTGACACTAATTTAGAAGAAAAAGAAAAAAAAATTGATTAACAATTAGAAGAGACTATTCCCATTAAAAGAGTTGGAACGATAAGACTTAATTCAAGTGTCGGCAAAAGAAAATTTTTTGAGGCTAGTTCATGGATGCGGAAGTAATAAATTTTATCAACTAAGACTTATGAAAAATGTCATACTTGGTAAAATAAGAGATCATGCTCGGAGAATGGAAGGCTAATTAGGTACTAGAAAAGCGAGCAACCCTAAATGGTGCTCTAGAATCGCTAAAGTGAGCTAAATGCGGAATAATTTGATTATTATTATTTCAAAAAATCGTGAAGATGATTTATAAAAATAATTAAAGACAACATTCAATCAAAATAAAGAGATAAGTAAATATGAATGCAATTTTTTTTTTCTGAAAGTAAGGGAAACAAAGATAATGTTAGTAAATATCAAGTAAAAGCATATCGCAAATAAATTCAAGTAAGAGCATATCGCAAATAAATTCAAGTAAGAGCATATTGCAAATAAATTCAAGTAAGCAAACAAACCACTTAAAAAGTTTATAACACAAGTATATTAAATAACAATAAAGCGTCTTAATATGCAAGGGGCCTCTTTATGCCAGAGGTAGGCCTAGCGTGGATTTGAAAGATGAATGTGTCATTATATGTCATCTCATTACTCTTTAATTATTTAAACGAGTCTATTCCCAAAATGAAGTACAAGAATAACTCCAAGTTTTATTACATGTCAATTGAAAGAAAAATACAACAAAAATATCTTATAATCTATGTAATCTAAGTGCACTTCTTCGTCGCATCCAAACTTCTTCCTCCATTGATAATGTGTGCATGGGCAAATTTTTTTTTCTACCAAAGCTTGTGATCTCCATGGCTATAGGCATGGCAAAAGGTTAGTCAACGACGCCCTCCTAACGTTTAATTAATTCAGAACAATGGTCCATAGTTTGGCACAATCAACCTTCAAATAATGCACAAATAATATGATAAGCGTCACTCGGGGTCGTGAACCCACTTGGACAATTGGATAAGGTTGACTAATGGACTTAATATACTAAGGATATTAAGCCTCCTAAGTTTAATGATGCATGCCCTTAGGAAAAATGTGTTGTTTTAGCTCTATCTTAGGTTTTTCTAAGATTTGGTTGACTAGACTCAAGGTTCCCAAGTGGACTGCTCGAGTGAGAAGGCTATGCGGTCATACGAAAAATTCAGACACCCCGCGCACATGACAACTCTCCTAAAATTTAGGATTTTGAAAGAAATTTGTAGGTGCGCAAAACACACCTCGCGTGTACGTGTGATAGTGTGAATTTCCAGAAGTGGAGGAAATATGAACAGAATGACAGTTAAAGAAAGCGGTAACATGCTATTACAAAGAAACATTCACATAAGAAAATAATTAAAGCAATAATTTAAATCACTTAAAAGCACATAAGAGAAACAATAAAAGCAGCAACAAAGAAAAGCAACCAGAACATCCAATAAATTAATTATTAACCAAAGTTTGTTATGGTTAAGAACCTAATATCCCCAGCGGAGTCGCCAAGCTGTTATACCCCATTTTAACCGTGTCAAAGCAGAGTATAACATATTGGTGATTCCTATATTATTAACTAAAACATATTGGTGATTCCTATATTATTAACTTAAGGAGTCGCCACCTAATTATTTTTAAAGGTGAATTAGGACACCTATTTTAACTAAGTAACGCCACCTAATTATTTTTAAAGGTGAATTAGGATACCTATTTTAACTAAGTAAATGCTTTAAAAAAAATCCAATTAATGGTCTACTTAGCTAATGTGATTCTAGGTAAGGATTCTAGTTATCCTAAAGGGAAGGACTTAAGCATCCTTTAAGATCCGTTAAATACGGTTAACCAACCAAACATATATTAATTAATTAAGACTAAGAAAATACAAGTATAGAGTTTTAATATTCGAGAAATCAGCTTATAAATATTATTAAGGTTACAAATGAAAAATATAAGAATACTGGTTAAATTAAATAAGGCAGTAGTTTGTAAAAAAAAAGACTTTAATTATAAGTTAAACCAAAAGAAAGTGTCAGATCAGCCAATGTTTTTATAAGAATTTAGAATAAATCATGGCTAAGTGTCAACTGATTTTAGATGATTAAGGAAAATATATTAAGCGATCAACTAGGATAAGTAACAATGCAAATTAGCCAATATTAATTTGAGAAGTATCTCCATAAGCAAAATCATGTTATTTATTAAAATACGAACTTGGTGAGAATGGAAGATTCACAAATATAAAAAAAAATGCTGAAAACCTATTTTTCAAAGATGCATTAAAACAGATTGTGAAGATCATTTTTCCTCCATTATGCACTTCCAGCCATATTCAGTTGATTCATTTAAAATGTGCAGCCCATATGCCATGTTCTATGATGTAACATAAATATATTTTATTAATAACTAGAGTGGGAATCCTAAGAGATTAAATAAATAATCATTATTCACGCTATGTTAACTACAAGTTTCAACGTGCAATCCCAAAACTTAAGATAGATACCACGCTCACACAAATAAGTCAACAATCATAAAAGATAGGATGACGGAGTAAAAAGAAAAGACGCCATAAGCGCCCCAAATGTTGCGCTCGTTTTCTCGCTATGCGGTTAATTCTAAGGAAGATGATGTATGATGATTCCTAGCACGGGTATATAGAATCTCGTCTTGAGACTTCCAATTTTGCGAGAGTCCCGAATTAAAACTGTATTTGCTCCAAAGTGTACATGTAAAAGAAGGGGAAATAAAGAATTAGCAAGAAGTCATGATTGATAATATGTGGAATATACATATCAGTAACATTTGACTCAACAAACTCTTAAGCAATTTGACAGTAACATTTTTTTTAAACACTGAGTAAAGAAAACGTAAAATCAAGTCTCAGAATCAGCTACACTAATATTAACAAGCTCATTTCATGTGCATATATACCACTTACAAAAATGCCACAAGACAGGGTATTTGAACAAAACAACATTTTATATTCATGCTCTTTATTACGAATGTAAACAGATAGTAAGGTGCAGTACATGAACATACGATGACACTTTAGCTTTAAACAGATTCATGACGAGAGAATTTTAAAAGTAGGGATGTCAATCAAAATGTAAAGACTACTTAATACCCAAGCATTTTTAAGTACACAGGGGTATAATCAGATTTCCTTTTTTTTTTTTTTTTAAACTCAAAGTTCACTATTTTTCAGATGTGAATAAGAAAAGGCACAAGCTACAAACCAATAAAAGTTTCTGTGACATTATAAAAGAATTTACTACCTCAATATTAGAAGACAACAAGATAACACGAAATCCATGTTCAACTATGTGAAGTAGTAAGCACATAAAAGAAATTCATATATTAATATCTTGAACATACCTAAGAATATTCCACATTTTATCTAACAAGGTAGTAAAAAGATGAATAATAAGTTCGGCATAATTCTAGTCAAAATTAAGACGCACCCAACCTTTGCGGGCGACCTATTACCCCCCTGGCCTTATTTTTTCTGTATTTTTGTACTTTTTTTGGCTGATGTGGCACCAAAAAAAAATTAATAGCGAGTGAAAGCAGTAAAAATAGTTTTTATATTTTAATAAAAATTAATTTTTAAAAATTTATTTATATTTTATCCTCTCACCCACCCCCACTCTCCCTTTCTTCCACATTTCAATTGTTAAAGCGACTAATTGCAATTTATTTTTCTCTTTCTTCTTCTTTCTCCTTTTTCTCTTTCTTCTTTTTTCTCCTCAACCACCCCCACCACCGCCGCCGCCGCCACCACACCCATAATATAAGAAATCTTAGCATAATTGTCCACTAAAGGATTTCTAGCTGAACCCAAAATTCCAGGAGCAAACAACACTTAGCTCAATCTGGTTTCGTCTAATAAAGACATAACAAAAGATTTCAAATTTATGACAGTTTAGCATGCTTGTCTACCCAAAAAATAGGTCACAGGATTCACAAGAATTTGAAATTTCTGTTTCATTAACTAATCATTAGTTCACAAATTGTGCCATATAGCTATCAGTCCACTTCAGGGCACTTTAAAACAAAAACAAAAAACATTGTCACCACAGAGGTAACATTGACTATGAGATGTGCAAATTTGTTAAATTTCCGTCCATGATTGAACATAGCCCAGAAAGGAAGAAATTGCACAGTTTGTCCTTCAAATGACAATTTTTTCAGATGGGTGTCAATGACAATTTCTTCAAATGGGTGGGGCAAGAGCAGCGGGTTGGGGGGGGGGGGGCAGCAGCAACAACAACAACAGGAAAATGAAGAAATTGTACAATCTCGAGTTTGGTTGGGGGGGGGGGGGGGGCTGAAATGAAGAAGAAGAATGGGGGTTTATGATGAAATTGAATGTGTGTGTTAATGGAGGAAAAAATGGATTGAAGAAAATGGGTTGAAAATAAGCTCTTTATGATTGATGATTAAATTGAATGTGTGTGTTAATGGAGGAAGAAAATGGGTTGATGGATTTCTTGAAATGAAGGAGAAGGAGAAGGGTTTAGTAATGAAGAAGACAAAATTAATGGTTTAATGGTTAATTAGAGGTTAATTAGTGTAAATATAATTAATAAAAGAAAAATCAAATGAAAAAAAGAAAGGAAAAGTGGCAGTGACGTGGCACCAATGTGGCAGAGAGTGTGCAACACTCTCCACTGTACAACTGGGCATCAATTTTTTTTGGTGTCATGTCAGCCAAAAAGGTACAAAAATACAGAAAAAATAAGGCCAGGGGGTTATAGGTCGCCCACAAAGGTTGGGTGCGTCATAATTAATCCGAGTATACGTTGGGGTTTTTTTTTTTTAATGTATTTTCCCTTCTAATCACATACACGAGAATGACATTTTCTAACAAAAATCAAATAAAGGCTTTCAGACATCAAGAATACTTACTAACAATGCAAAAAAAAAAAAAAAAAAAACCAAACTACATTCATATTTATATTTTGGCCACGAACTAAGCTAACCAGATTAAAAAGAAAAAGACTGACCTTTTTTGGGTGCAGTGAAACTGGGGTGCGAGGCCTTAGATTCGACGGACTCTGACCTCCCTCACAAACAAGACGACACAATAAATCAAAAGATATCCCTGCTGAAGATTGAAGGGGACGGAGATTTGAGGAGGGAAAAAAAACATAGCAATGGAGAATAACTTAAAGTTTGTACTTTTGAAGGCCAAGTAAGAAACAAAAAGTATTTTGGAAGTTTGGAGGGGTAGAAACTGCGGCCAAGGAGTGTTGTGCAGCGGAAAAGCTTGTCTCAAAATGAGTACAAAATCTAATATTTAAAATGACGAACTCGGGTTCCATTGGCGGGAATTTGATTTCAAAATAATAAGAGATCACGAGTTGGCTTCTGAAAGAGCCGTTTGAAAAAAGTTTGACCTCTGAGACCCTCTCTATTTCTCGAAAATCAGATGTTCTGAAAAAGCATTTTTGGCTCTTAGCAGTATTTGCCTTTTTTCACCAAATCTTTTTTACTAGAAGGATGCTAAGCGAATAAGCAAGAAGGAGCATCTGGAAAAGATATGGACCTTGCACTAAAATGGAGTAGCAAGCTCTGTCAATAGTGATGAAGCTTTAAAATTTTGTTTAAAAGAGGAAAGCTGGAAAAGGGCGCCGTTGTTGTGGAAAGTTTGAGAAAAACCTAGGTTTGAGTTTAAGATATGATGTGGGCTGCTAGAACTATTGGGATTAATTTGATAAATGGGCTTAGACGAATTTGGGCTGGTGAAATGGAGGACTTAGGTCATTTGAGCTGTCATGCTTAGGCTTTAATTTGGCTGAAGTTGTTAGCCTTCTTTCTTCTTTTGAATTTCTTTGAGCTTCATAGTTGAACAAAACATATTCTTTTAGCCATATTATATAATACCATGTAATATAAACATATTAATGTTAAGTAACTAATTATTTAATATACCTTACAAAATTATAGTTGCTAGCACTTAAATAAATTATGACATATTCCAAAGTTATGCGAAATTAAAACACTAGAGTAAATATATTATAGTAGCTATTTATAAAGTGTAAGACTAGAATTGAATCATGAGAAGCCTTAAAGATGATAAAAATGAAAAAAGAAAGCAAAATGATAATATTAATAACACTAATAGTAATAATAATAGTAATGAGAATAATATTAATAGTAATTGAGTTAGTAATAGTAGCGACGATACAATATTTGATTTATTACTAATTTAGAAGCTTGAAGAAATAAATTGAAAGAAAGGAGGGTCAAAATTGGATGCCAAAAATAAACAGAAGTTAACTGTTGAATTTATTTGTACTATTTGTTCAGTGTAACTTTTTACAATAATACAAGTTCCCTAAAAAGTAATACTCATCAAACTTTCAAGAACTTTAATAGTCATTTTCGTCATTATTCATTTTATCTTTCTGAAATCAAAATAATTAATTAGACTTAAAGGTTGAACTCTCTTCTATTTCCCAATAGATTTGTTTTCCCACTAAATTAACATTAGATTTAATGGTTATGTTTTTTCTTTTCATTTTTTTTTTAATTCCTTGTCTATGTTGTGTTTATTCAATGAAAATTCCAGTTGAGTTTTTTCTTGTTTCATAGCTGATGGAAAATGCGAGTTGTTCCATTAGTGGTGTTCCTAGATGTAGTGGACTGTATATATGAGTTATTTCCCCATATATAAGGCTATAAACATTGGAATTCTATTGGAATTAAGATGGGTCTCTATAAGACGAGCCCAATCTATTTTCTTCAAACTTTAAGGTCTATGAGAGTTTTAGATACTGCTCTACCTTAAACCCTATCTCAAGCCTATAAAAAAAAAAAAAATCCCTTGAAGAGGCATCTTGAATATCCCATAAACTCTCTGGTATTCACAAAGAGATAAGACATCAAATATTGTCTTTCTCAAAGACATGGTGGTCAAGAGGCGTTCTTCCTCAAGATCAACTCGAAATGTCTAAGCGTTGTCCGATGTTCTTGACAATCAAATACATTTCAAGGAAGTCCGCAACATCTTGAATCACAAAGAAAATTTAAGAAAGAAGAATCAAAGGAATACATAAAATCGCGCCCACAATCTTGATAAATAAAATAGCGTCTTTTATTCGTTTTATGATTGCAGTTTATTCCATACATGAGATAATTTATTGCAAATAAAGGCATTTTCATAAAAATTATCTTTAGGTAAGTAATTCTTCCATGCAGTGCAGAGCAGCTAAAAGAAAAATATATCCCTAAAATACAACGTCTACTCTTAAAATTAAAATTGTACTCTTTAATTTCTTCAACCACGAGAACTCAACGCAACAGGAAAAAGAATAAATGAAAGGAATGCAAATAGCTAGTGACACTGATTGTGTTGGGTGTGAGTGAACAAAGTTGCACATGAAAAGTAGAATTTTTTTAACTTATTATAAGGTAAATACTTTTAATGGTGTGAGACCTTGCAGAAGAAACCCCTACGTGCTCTGTCCAATGTTATAATATTACACCATGTTAAGAGTATCTTTGAATTGGTTTAAGCCTAACAGTTGGTATTAAAGTTAAAGTTTTGACGGGACGAGTATGAAAATGGCTAAGTTATGGCATGAGACACGAATTATTGTCATTACTTGCTTATGAGCTAATTTATTACCTTTACCTGTAGCATTGACACAAAGTTTATCTCTAAATTAGCCTATGAAACATGGACATAGTACTACATGAAAAGTAGAAAAAAACTATTTATAAGCATTCTATACTTTTAATGGCACGAGACCTTTTTAAAAAAGAAAAATTATTGCGAAGTACCATTCAACTATCTATTTTACAAAATATGAACACAGTGCACAGATACTATATATTTTATATCAAATATACATATAGTATTACGTACACTATACAGAACATATACAAACTAAGATTATAGGTAGTGTATACTTCGGCCATATCGATAAATTAGTTGATCGAAGAATATATTTATGTAAGTTTCCCTTAAAAAATTGTTTGAATTTATCTCAAAGTGGATAATATTATGCTATGTTAAATCTATTTTGTACTAATTTAGCCCATCAGCTGGCTACTTCAATCTCTAACGAAAAAAGAGAGAGAATGTTTGTTTTTGGAGAATAATCAAGCAAAAAGTATTACTCAAGGCTGCTCTAAACTAGATCCTTATAGACAATCTTTTCAAAAATCTAAAGCCTGCCGATTTAAAATAGGGAGTTATCTTTTGTCCAGAACATATTATATTATACTAAGCTAATGATTAATCACACAGTGAGTGTAGTTAGATAAGTCCAGCATAAACATATGTACATAATTTTTTTAAATTGCCTCTTGGCTTTTCTCGCTTTTTTTGGTTTTGATTCTTGTATTTCACTTAGTACGAAATAAAAATATATATGGAAAGAAGATACTCAACTTACCATTTACAGGTTTTGAAGTTCCATCAATTACGAACTAATCTTTTGGACCTTTTGAATAAATTATCCAAATTTCTACGATTGAACTACATTGTATGGTACAATTATATAAAGACTTTACCAGGTATTCATCGTGCTCATATTTGTTTGTTCATCCTCCTGATAAAATTTCACATTGATTTTTTCCATTTTATTTAAAAAAGAAACTGTTCTGTTTACATTTTTGTATGCTTTTAAAATCTTCTTGTTTCTTCTCTTTTTTTGGATGAAAAAAAAAATCTTTTCTTTTGACATGTAAAAGAATGGGAGCCTTAGAAGACCTGATCAACGCCTTTTGTTTTAGTGAATGCTACTACTTATATATATTTTTTTTCATACTTCTTGTTTAAAATATAATATCCTTACAAAACATAACTTATTTAAAATCACATAGTAATATTATTGCTATTATTTATATAGTAAGGATTAATTTAAGTTAATAAGATATTAGTCATGTGTTTGCACTACTAGTTGTGAACAAAGTAGTTGCAGAGAGTCCTTACAGATATTTTGAATGGAATGTTACTTATGGCACCATTTCTCCTTTAGGTGTCCCCAACGGTGAATTCTGATCAATGAGCAATTCCCTAGTCCTGACATTATCTCTGTCACCGATGACAATGTTATTATCAATGTCTTCAACAGCTTGGATGAGCCTTTTTTATTTCTTAGAATGGAGTATATAAACTCATTCAAAGACGGAGTTTGGGGTACAATGCGTCCAATACCACCAAGGAAGAATTTCACATACACTTTGAAAATGAAGAATCAAATAGGAAGCTTTTACTACTTCCCTTCTCTTGGATTCCACAAAGCTACAGACGATTTTGGTAGCATCAGGATCTTTTGTCCCTGTTCCCCTCCCTGCTTATTCTGGCGATTTCAAATTGGATATTAATACAAGAGGAATCACACGAACCTTAGAGCTATTCTTGACAGAGGCCACAAGTTGCCTTTTCCTGATGTCATTCTTATTAATGATTGTGGCCCCAATGATGCTTTCTTCACAGTTGATCAAGGAAAAAATTATAGAGTGAGGATATCTAATGTTGGATTGGAAAACTCACTCAACTTTCGGATCCAAGGTCACAACATGACATTGGTGGAAGTAGAGGGTACACACACAATGCAAAAGACATATTCCTCACTTGATGTTCATGTTGGACAATCCTACTCTGTCCTAATCACGGTTGACAAAGCTCCCAGGGATTACTACATAGTGGTTTCGTTTTGTTTCACATCTAAGTTTCTTACTACCACTGGTGTACTTCACTAGAGTAACTCTAACAGCTCAATCTCTAGCCTGCTCCCCAGTGGTCCAACCATCAAAGTTGGTTGGTCCCTTTACCAAGTCTGTTCTATCAGGACCAACTTGATAGCTAATGGACTTAGGCCTAACCCACAAGATGCATATCATTACGGTGATCAATACAACTAGAACTATCAGACTTGCAAACTCTGTTAGTCCGGTGAATGGTGAGCAAAGATATGCTATCAAGAACATGTACTTTGTGCCCACTAATACTCCTCTCTAGCTTTCTTACTACTTCAAGATTGGTGGATTCCGCCCCAGAAACATACTTGATGCCCCGCCCGATGCAGGAATTCACCTCGACACATTTGTTTTGCAAATTGACTACAGGACATTCATTGGAATTGTATTCGAGAACAAAAAGAGGATCGTTGGCATATTGCCATCTACGTCTTCTAGGTAGTAGGTATGGACGGAGGATGATGAATTCTTACAAGCAGAAACCAATATAATCTTCGCGATGCAGTTTCACGTTGCACAACTCCGGTGCATTCGAGGTCATGGACAACAATATACATTGGATTGGACAATGTGGGAACGTGGAACCTAAGATCTGAGTTTTGGGCTTGATGGTATCTCGGACAGTAGTTATACATGAGAGTTAACACGACATCAACCATTTACCGAGATGAATTACCGATTCCAGTTAACGCTATTTTATGTCGCAAGGTGGCTGGCGACAACACAAGCCGTTTTTAAGCTAAGCTACGAATGGAATAGAGAAAAACTTGATTTACGTATGATTCTCAGATAGGAAGGTTAGGATTAAGTAATAGCTTATTAATGCCATTATTAGGTTACCACTTCTAGTTTGATTGGTCTTTTAACATAAAATCCATTCCCCTATAGTAATATTATTGCTATTATTTATATTAGTAAGGACTAATTCAAGTTAAAAGATATTAGTCATGTGTCTCCAATACAATTCATTTTATGTTGTTGTATAAAATCCTATTTACTAATATTAAGATGTGAGTAGTTTAATTTAAAATTCTAAAATATTTCGCCAATAAAAAGTATGCATTTCTTAATATAATTATTTTTACAAATTTCAATATTATTTAAGCAAAAATAAAGTCATAAAATTCATTATTAATTGAAAAAATAAAATAAATTGGAGTCTCAAATTTTTAGACCCTAAAACAAAGGATTTACTAGCCTCTTTTGAACAACTCCTATTATAGTTAATTAATATTCACCGATCTACTGTAATTTTCATGAATAAGACTTTTAAAACTTGAAATACACATAAGCAAGTATTATTCTGACGAAATCAACCTGGAAATAGCTTGCACAAACCACAAAAAGAAAAAACAAGACAAACGGAAAAAGAGAACACATTTAACGCAGTTGATAGTTATTTAACTGGGATGATCATATCATATTACACTAAAAGTGGGAAGCTCCTACTTTTAAAATTGGATTACGATTTTACCCCTACACCAAATAAAAATTTAATTAAATAATAATATTTTAATTACAAAAAGGTTGAATAAATAATTATTTCTTAGTACATTGAACGTGAATGTAGATAACTCTTCCATCTACCCATAGTTATTGTAGGTGTAAATTTGTTGAATTATTAGCAATATTTATTTCATTCTTTACTTTCTTCATCTTCCTCATTAATGGTAAGGAGATAGTAATATTCATTCTTTACGTGAACTTAATTGTGCTCTTACTTTATAATACTTCACTTTCTCTCCTTGTGTCGTGGAATGTGTCATAAAGTGACGCGTCTTTTCTTTATAACCTCGCCAATCGTTTTCCTTGATCTAACATGATTATCAGGTTGCCTCAATCATGATATCATATAATCAGTTTGGAATCTTACAGTACAATGGTGGAGCAAACCTTAACATGACGTTAATAATTAGCCCCACACCATAATGGGCATGGGTTGTATAAAAAAAAATTCTATTACTCCCTTCTGATTATAAAAAAAGTCCACTTATTTTTTATTTTTTTTTGGATAAAAAAAAGAATTCACTTAGTAAATTAAAAAAAAAATAATCTTATTCATAGTTGATCAAATCTCAATGCCTATTTAATTAGGGATAGTTTAGTCAAATTATTTACTTTTGATCTATAAATTAGTATTTTCTTAAAGAATGTATAAATAGCTAAGTGAATTTTTATTTTTTTTTATGGAGAGAGTACTGGTTATGAAAAAATTGAATCTTACAGTACAATGGTGGAGCACCTCCTCTTGTGCGCCTCTCTTGATCTTCTCAATTGGGTCCAAAATCCAATATGAGCTCATCAAAACTCTGGAAGCGTCCTTGCAAAAAATCAAGACGAACCACTCCTTCTTCATCTTCTCAACTGGGTAAGTTCATGATTTCAGGGAGGTTTTCCACCAATCGTCTTTCAGTTCTCTTCAGATTCTCCAAATGCATGGCTGATAATGTTATATTCCAACTCTTAGGTGACGCACGAAACCTAGGTCTATAAACATCCGAGGCTCTTTCATCTCTTATACTCTTTTAGGTTTCCTTCTTCACAGTTTCACCTTCAAAGAATGCTCCTTCAGCTGTGCTAAAATATTTCTCGTCGGTCTGGAAATAACTTGTTTTAAACTTTTTCCTTTATGCTATATTTAATTGCAGGTACAACTGAAAAGCTAAGCTGCACAAAATTCCCTCTGAAAAAGGAAATATTTTCATGAATGCTGATTTGTATTTCATATAAGCAGGGTAGCAAAATCTATTGTTCCACGTATAGATCCCTCAAATTTGAGGCTATCATGTCTAGAATTTGTGTTTTTCACTCTATGATTGAGAATATATGCTCTTTTTCAGTGTACTATTGACATTATTCATTGAGTCATGCATGTCT